>NW_015380010.1:0-1991 GCF_001522545.3 Parus major
CTGGAGAGTCTCCCAGTTGCACTTTGTCTGACAGATCACAACCTCAAGTACTAAGAAGAAAAGAAGGGTAGTGGTAATAGGTGGCTCCCTTCTAAGGGAAACTGAGGACCCTGTTTATCGACCAGATCCATTCCACAGGGAAGTCTGCTGTCTCCCTGGGGTCCAGGTACTGGATATCACCAGAAGATTCCCTAATAATTAGATGAACTTCATCTATTCACCACTGTCTGGGGTATTAGAGAGGCAAAAGCCCAATTAGAACTTGAGGAAATCCAGTCATTGCCATCAACCTTTCCTTCCCAAAATGCCATCCCTGGCTGGGGTATAAATGGAACTGGAATGCCAAGTGCTGAGCTCCTGAAACCCAGGGACACACATCCTAATGCCAGGGATGGTTTAATTGGCCTAAGCCATTTAAAAGCACCAACACCCCCTGAGCCATATGTTAGTTTTAGTCTTGGGCCATGTATCTCACTGAAATGCATCTTTCAAACCAACCTCCTCTTCGCTCTATTCTCATCTTCCTCACTAAGGAAAGTCTTCCACTGGAAGTGGGCTGTGATGTTACTCCTGTTTTCAATGAACATGGTTGTGTGGTTTGACATGGTGATGAAAGTCTTCTTAAAATCCACAGAATATGTGCTCAACCCAATGTTGACATCTACAGCTTCTCCATGAAGGTTTGTGTGGATACTTTCTTCACCTGGGAACAAAGCAAAGGGGAGTCTTTGCTCAGCTCAGCTGCTGATGGAACAGCAAGGGACAGAGCAAACCACAGGTCACAGAAGAAAGGGTCACAGCTTTTAGTTATATTAGCATTCTATGGATCAGTACATTTATCACATCCTGACAGCTCTGTGTGTACAGTGTGAGGATGTCCTGGGCATCTCCTAAAACACTTTATTTCTGTGTGTGTTTGTAGAGATTTGGCCCCAAGGGGACAGCATGTACCATGAGATTTGTTAGATGTGCTCAGGTGGCTCCACTCCACTCAGATCACTGGAATTTCTGCATCCAAGTCCTTCAGGTGATGCTGAGGAGCCCTGTTCAGTCCTGGCTTGCCTGGGGTTTCCCCTGGCCATCCCATGAGATTCCTGTCTCTCCTGATCCCTTGGATCCCTTGTTGCTGACAAGCAAATCCAGCTGGGGGCATGTGGGCAGAAAAAGGAGGCCCAGAGGAACAAGTGAAGTGACAGCCCACAGCAGGAGGGGACACGGGTGAGGAAACACAACCAGCCTGGCTCTGCAATATGACAAACCACTACAAAATGAACACCATGAATATCATCGTCTCCATCTCCCTGTCCAAACCCACAGCCACTTCAGTCTTGAAATATTTTACATTGTTCTGATCTCAAAAACCAAGCTGGAGCTTTTCAAATTAAATAAAAAAGGGACAAAGGAAAAGATTAGTAAGTACAGAGCAGCTTCTATATGAAGACTGAATAGGATTCCTCAGTCTAGAAATCAAATGGGAGATAGATGTGAGAGGTTTGCAACAGCAGGAACGGCCTGGGAAATGGGGACGAGGAAAAATTTGTCTTGATTTGTCACCAAACAGGAGCTTGAGAGCCTGAAAATGTTATTAGACAGAAACTACATATATGTGTAGAGGGCTACATAGAAAAGGGTCTGTGACAAGCCAGTGGAGCAGCAGCATATGGGACTGAGGTGTGAAAGAAATACACTGCATTGGAGAGAGTCTGATGGAGACCTCACATTCAGCACTGGCCAGAACAAAACAAAACTTCAGCCAGGCATAGCCACACAGCAGTGGAGAATCAGGGCTCCTCCTTCCTCCACTCACCAACTCCCAGCAAAACAAGAGCCCAAAAATCTTAGCCCTGTTAGAGGGGATCCACTTTATCAGCCCCCTAAACACCAACTGGTTCTCAGTTTTCTTTGGGGTAAAGCTGGAACAGGGGAGGTACATCTAGAGGGAATTGAGGTGGCTGGGACAACAGGGAGTGGTGCTGGAGAACTGTCCTGTG
>NW_015380011.1:0-2001 GCF_001522545.3 Parus major
CTAGAGACAGAGCTGTGGGTTGATTTTAGTCTCAAAGCAGCAAATTTCCACAGCCCCGTTGGCCACAGCTGCTGCCCAATCCCTTCCTAACCATGCCCTCCTCTAAAGAATTCCTTTTTCTCATTTTATCATTTTCCAGGCACAACTTGCACAATACCTTCTTGGCCCAGACGAGCGGGTCCCTCTGGATGGCCCAGCTGCACACCCCGACACCGCTCTGGCTGATGGCTCTCTTGAACAGGCCCTTGTTCTTTGGGGACAGGGTCTGGGGAGAAAAATGGAAAGAAGAGGGGTTTGGGGACAAACTCCTGAGAAGAACCATGGCCTACCAGAGTCCACTGATCACCTCACAGCTTGTGTACCCAGCCTGGGGAAGCTGCCCGGTCTTGTGGAGTTCAACAGTCTCAGGAGTTCAAGTTCCAAGGTGAGATGTTGAGAAGAGAAGCAGAGGAGGGGGACATGGAAAGTAAAGGGTGTTTCCCCACAGGTCCCAAAAGCAAAGACACGTGGCTGCAGTGGTGGTGGGACTGATGAAGCTGAAGAAGGAGGAGCAGCTACAAAGCCCTGAGGCTGAGCACTGCTGTCCTGGCCAGGGCAGGATGTTAATGAGGCAGCAGGTGAGGAGGAAAGAAAATGAGTGCCAAGGGGTCCCTCTCTCCCATAGCCAGGCAAGGGGCTGTGATCAGAACCAACAAGCATAATTCACCTGCAGGGAGACACTGGCGGCACCGGCCGACTCCCCAAAGATGGTGATGTTGTCTGGGTCACCCCCAAAGGCCTTGATGTTCCTCTTCACCCAGGCAATGGCCATGTGCTGGTCCTTGAGCCCGTAGTTCCCTGAGGGACAGAGATCACCCAGCAGTGAGCAGGGGCACAGCCAAGCTGTCCAGCTGGGTACCAGGACAGGGCCCCAGAGAGGGATCAGCTGTGGTACCTGGCAGGTTTTCATCCCCGGTGCTCAGGAATCCCAGCGGCCCCAGGCGGTAGTTGATGGTCACCACGATGACGTTGCCCCTCACGGCAATCTCCTCCCCATCATACAGGTAGTTGTCCAGGAAATTGGCTCCCTGGCTGCCTCCGACCAGGAAGGCACCACCGTAGATATAAACCATCACAGGCAGCTTGGTAGAGACTGGCAGGAGAGGAACAGGAGCAGAGTGAGCTCCCACTGAGCTGGAAGGTGCTGCCCCTCCATCCCCTCACCCCCTCCCTGAGCATCATCACTCCTCCTGTCCTGGGCAGGAGCTGACTTGATGTTCTGCAAGAAAATCCTTGTTCTGCTCAAGAGCCTGACCCTTCCAACAGGGTGAAGGTGAGGAACAGTGTCTGACACGGTTCCCCCCTGTCCCCTGGAAATCTCTGCTCAGCACCTGCCCACTATGGAACACAAGTGCTGAGAGAGGCTCCAGAGAACTGTGTCCAGAAAAGGCAGGTGGGAAATTCCATGCCAGGTCCCTGCCAAGCACATACTCTGTCTCCTCCCTTGAGGGACCCAGATGTTGAGGTAGAGACAGTCCTCGCTCCCACGGACATCAGTCTGGGTCAGCTTCACCTGCATGCAGCGTTTTTTGAATTCTTTTGCCTTCAGAGTCCCTGAAAGGAAAGAGGGAAGACCAGTTAGGGGCATCAGCTCCATCCTCTGATTGCAAGGTGTCTGCTCACCCATCCGTTCCTCTCTGACTCCAGTGTAGTGGCAGCAAAGCCTCCCCTGCCACTGGGCCTGGTCTGAGGGAGTGACAAACTGGGAGACTTTCCCTTGTGAACCAGCTCTGGACAGCTGAGGCACAGGGAGGGCAGGTGCAGGTGCCTTGCTTCAGTTTTCTTACTTTCTGGGGTTACCTGCTTTTCTTGGGAATATTTAGACACTGACTCTTAGACCCTTCAGGAGACAAAGAGCTTTTTCTTGGCCCCACTAAGTGGATGAGAGCAGGCAAGAACATCTTTAGCTTGAGAAAAACAGACTAAAAGAGAGAGAAGCAAGAATAAAAACACAAACCAAAG
>NW_015380012.1:0-1937 GCF_001522545.3 Parus major
CCCTGTGTCACAGCCCTGTGTCACACCTGTGTCACATACCTGTGTCACCCCCCCGTGTCACACATCTGTGTCACACACCTGTGTCACACATCTGTGTCACACCCTGTGTCACACCCCTGTGTCACACCTGTGTCACACACCTGTCACCCCTGTCCCTCCATCCCTTCAGTACACCATGCCTTCTATTTTCTCTATCCCTCCATCCCCTCCATCCATCCCTTCCGTCATCTCCAGCACATAATCTTCTCTGAGCTCTTCATCCCTTCCATCATCTCCCTCCATCATCCCGTCATCTCCTTGTGTCTGTCACCACGGTTACACCATCACCTTCTCCATTCCCTCATCATCCCATCATCTCCATCCCTTCCATCATCTCCTTGTGTCTGTCACCACGGTTACACCTTCACCTTCTCCATTCCCTCATCCTTCTATCATCTCCATCCTTTCCATCATCTCCATGTGTCACCTTCACCTTCTCCATTCCCTCATCCTCCCATCATCTCCTTGTGTCACCGTCACCTCGGTTACACCATCACCTTCTCCATTCCCTCATCCTTCCATCATCTCCATCCCTCCCTTCATCTCCTTGTGTCTGTCACCTCGGTTACAGCTTCACCTTCTCCATTCCCTCATCCTCCCATCATCTCCCTCCATCCTCCCATCATCTCCATGTGTCACCTTCACCTTCTCCATTCCCTCATCCTCCTGTCATCTCCTTGTGTCTGTCACCTCGGTTACACCGTCACCTTCTCCATTCCTTCATCCTTCCATCATCTCCATCCCTCCCTTCATCTCCTTGTGTCTGTCACCTGGGTTACACCGTCACCTTCTCCATTCCCTCATCCTCCCTGAACTCTTCATCCCTCCATTCTTTCCATCATCTCCTTACATCTGTCACCTCGGTCACACCTTCACCTTCTCCATTCCCTCATCCTCCCATCATCTCCCTCCATCCTCTCATCATCTCCATGTGTCACCTTCACCTTCTCCATTCTCTCATCCTCCCATCATCTCCATGTGTCACCTTCACCTTCTCCATTCCCTCATCCTCCCATCATCTCCTTACATCTGTCACCTCGGTTACATCGTCACCTTCTCCATTCCCTCATCCTCCCATCATCTCCATGTGTCACCTTCACCTTCTCCATTCCCTCATCCTCCCATCATCTCCTTAAATCTGTCACCTCGGTTACACCGTCACCTTCTCCATTCCCTCATCCTTCCATCATCTCCATGTGTCACCTTCACCTTCTCCATTCCCTCATCCTCCCTGAACTCTTCATCCCTCCATCCCTTCCATCATCTCCATCCATCCCTCCCATCATCTTCTTGTGTCATCTTCACCTTCTCCATTCCCTCATCCTCCCATTGTCTCCATCCCACCTCTGTCCCTCCACCCCCTCCCTCCCACCTCAAGGCTGCACCACCACACCGAAATTGCCGATAACTCCATGCTCAGGTGGGGCTGGGAACCCTGGAGGGCTGATTCTCACCACTTTGGGATGAACAGACCCCAACTTTCAACAGAGTCCTTCTTTTTTTCCATGGGAATTTGGTGCTTATTGCCTTTTTTGGTTTGGTTTTTGTGCAAAGCTTTGGATTTAGTGGTGCTCTGAGGTGGGGATGGATCTCCCCCCATGGATGGCTCCCTGAAAGGCTGGCTCTGACCTATCCATTCCATTTTTTCAGGGATAAAAAGCTACTCCCGGTTTTCAGCGAATCCCTGAACTGACCCTGATGGGTTTTCTGCCCATCCCAGCTGAGACTTTACACAGAAGAAGGGCCAGAACAGGTTCATTTCGGGATGAAATCCTCCCCCAATACCACCGGAGCCACAGCCCGCTCATTTCCCACTGGAAAATCCCTGATCCAACACCCCAACTCAGATTTTTAAGGATGATAGAGAAGCATAAAGACTTTTTCCCCCCTCTCCCCCC
>NW_015380013.1:0-1931 GCF_001522545.3 Parus major
TGAGCATGTCCAGGCAGATGGGACACATCAGCTCCGAGTGCAGCGAGCGCGGGGACACCGCGATCTCCGTCCCGTCCATGATGGCCTCCTGGGGACATTGGGGACACCATTGGGGACACCCTGAGAGCCCTGGGGACACCCTGGGGACATTGGGGACACCATTGGGGACATTGGGGACACATCAGCTCCGAGTGCAGCGAGCGCGGGGACACCGCGATCTCCGTCCTGTCCATGATGGCCTCCTGAAATTGGGGACATTGGGGACACCCTGACAGCCCTGGGGACACCCTGGGGACATTGGGGACACCCTGACAGCCCTGGGGACACCCTGACACCTCCTGGGGACACCCTGAGAGCCCTGGGGACATTGGGGACATTGGGGACACCACTGGGGACACCCCATGGGGACATTGGGGACACCATTGGGGACATTGGGGACACCCCACAGGGACACCGCGATCTCCGTCCCGTCCATGATGGCCTCCTGGGGACATTGGGGACACCCTGAGAGCCCTGGGGACATTGGGGACGACATTGGGGACACCCTGACACCCCATGGGGACATTGGGGACATTGGGGACACCCTGACACCCCATGGGGACATTGGGGACATCACTGGGGACACCATTTGGGACATTGGGGACACCTTGACACCTCCTGGGGACATCAGGGACACCCCATGGGGACATTGGGGACACCATTGGGGACATCCTGACAGCCCTGGGGACACCCTGAGAGCCCTGGGGACAATTTGGGGACATCACTGGGGACACCCTGACACCCCATGGGGACAATTTGGGGACATCACTGGGGACACCCTGACAGCCCTGGGGACAATTTGGGAACAATTTGGGGACACTTCGGGGACACCTTGAGGACACTGAGAAAATGTGGGGACACTTCAGGGACAATTTGGGGACACCTTGGGGACATTTTTGGGGACAATTTGGGACATTTTTGGGGGACATTTTTAGGGACAATTTGAGGAAATTTGGGGACATTTTTGGGGGACATTTTTAGGGACAATTTGGGGACAATTTTGAGGACACTTTGAGGAAATTTTGGGGACATTTTTGGGGTGCCCCTCCCCCACTCTGGGGACTCCTTTTGCTCCCAAATTTTGGGATTTTCCCCCCAAATTTCCCCCCAAATTTTGGGATTTTTCCCCAAATTTTAACCCCAAAATTCCGGAATTTTTTCCCCAAAATTTTATATTTTTCACCCCAAATTTCGACCCCAAATTTTGGGATTTTCCCCCAAATTTTCCCCCAAATTTTGGGATTTTCCCTCCAAATTTTGCCCCAAAATTCCCAGATTTTTCCCCAAATTTTAACCCAAAAATTCCCGGATTTTTCCCTAAATTTTTTCCTTTTTCCCCCAAATTTTGACCCCAAATTTTGGGATTTTCCCCCAAATTTTAACCCCAAAATTTGGGATTTTCCCTCCAAATTTTGCCCCAAATTTTGGGATTTCCCCCCCAAACTTTGACCCCAAAATTCCCAGATTTTTTCCCAAATTTTCTTCTTTTTCCCCCAAATTTTGACCCCAAATTTTGGGATTTTTCCCCCAGATTTTCCCGCCAAAATTTCGGCTTTTCCCGCCAATTCAACCCCCAAAACTTTGGGATTTCCCCCCCAAATTTCGGCTTTTCCCGCCAATCCAACCCCTCAAACTTCCTCTTTCCCCCCCCAAAATTTCTCCCGCCAAATCCCTCCATTTCTCCCTCAATCCCCTCCCCCTCCCCTCTCATTCCCCGCCCCAAATTTTGGGAATTCCGGGAATTTGGGGAATTTTTTCCCGGATTTTACCTGCGGCGTTCGGTGCAGCTCGTACAGACTCAGCTCCCAGGTTTTGCTGGCGCTCTGCGCGCTGGCGGGGGCGGCCATCACCCCAAGAATTCCCAAAAGAATTCCCAAAAATAAAAAATTCCC
>NW_015380014.1:0-1985 GCF_001522545.3 Parus major
GAGCAGCTTATGAGAAAATTCTAAGTAAAAGGAATGAAAAAGAATTTAAGATAGAAGCAATGTAGGACTAAGTGTGCTTAGTTAAAGTCAAGCCTATACAGGTCCTGCTGGCAAGGGGAATACAATGTAACCAGAAATTGCCAAGATGAAATGAATGGTCCAAGGATACATATATCATTCCTTTTGTCTTAAGTTGCATTTGTAGAAGGAGACAAGGAGGATGGAGTACTGTGAAAAAGAAAGAACCGCGTCTACACCTGCAACCAAGGGATCTGAACAGTGTCCAAGTGAAGCAGGAGAGCTGCCAACAGGACACAGTGGAAAAGTTCAAGCTCGAGGAAAAGAAAGATTTCATTAAAAAGACCCCAGACCCATTTCAAAAGAAGAACCGAGGAAGCGCGGAGGGGCATGGAGCACATTACCATACGAGATGAGAGCAGGAGGAGTCAGACAATGAACAGGCGTACTGTGTAATCCTATGCATATGTAATACTTTGGGGAATAAATTGAGAATAAGGGGCAGTGGGGGGTGCGCACATCTTTGGGAGATGACTCTCCTCTTGGGGCACCATTTGTTGGAAGCTAATTTTTCACAAATGGGATGGGACTGCCGGGTGACACGTCATGAACTTTTATTTCAGGCACCAGTCTCAGGTACAGATACAGGAGATGGCACAGGCTCAGTAGCTCAAGATCTCTTTGTTACACAAATTGTTCTACAATTCTACAAGTGGTGATGCAATTCCCCCCCAGGTCAAGCTCCTCCTCTGGAGTCCCCCCCCGTCAGCACTGGCTGTATTTTCTCTATGAAGATGTATGACTTTCTCCATGAAAACGTATCTCAAAGAGCTGCTCTTGCCCTTGGTTCCCAGGAAGAACCAAGATAGCCCTGGGGCCTTGTACCCCCGGGGCTTGGAGCTCTGGAAGTTTTTTTACTTTCTGCTTAGGGAAAGGCTATGGAAAAATACTGGGAAAACTAATCATTAATACAATAGGCCACAGAGCTACAAGTATATGTGTGAAGAATATAGAAAACACATAAAAGAAAAAAGGTAAAACCCAAATGGCATCAGCAGGGTCCTGGGCATGAGCACTTAGGTCCAGATGGTCTCAGCCCTATTTCTGTGTATTTCTGCAAACCAGAGGAATCCTGCTTGAGCTTGTGGGGAGATGGTTTTGGGAAGTAAATGTTCATTTATTTTTTTCTCCTTGGGGCAACTTCTGCTCCTAACATCAGCCATGCCTCTCTCCAGCCCAATGCCTCTGATTGTTGCAGCAAAACAATTTATGGTAGATAGGCTTTCTCTAGTGCCAGCTATGTGTGGGAGTCAGAATAAAAACTTCATAAACCACAACTCTGTTGGAAGATTCCCTTCTTTTTCACTCTGCCATTAAGCGCTACATTCACTTCTGAATTGTCAGTTGTTTGTTAAGGATGGGAAGTTCTCTTTTGTGATTTTTTTTAAATGTGGTTTGGAATTGGATAAAGGTCTCCTTCATTCATAAACTCCAGACCAAACTGCCTTTGGAATATGACCCATTGGGCAGTTTTTGCCCAGCCATGGTACTTCTAGGTAAGAAAGCAAGGGTATTTGCAGCCAAAACCCAATAAAGCATGGGACAGCCAAAACATCCTGAGGAGATACAGGCCTCCAGCTGTTACTAGAAATCAATAGAGTTCTTGCCAAATGATTATGTATCACTAAGTGCAATCTCTTTGGCTGGACAAGAGTCTTGCTCAACCAAAAAAGCAGAAAGGGTGCTCCCAATGTTAGCGTTCAGGAACACACATAACCACGAATGGTTATATGAAGGTGCTTTATTTAAAGAGCTCTGGGTGTCAGGGGTACACATACCCAAATCTGACCCCATTTGGTTCTGAGTTGAGCATATTTTATACTCTATCATTGTGCAACTTACATATTAATTATTAAACTTATATTGTTCTATAGTAAGCACTGTTTTTACCCAAGCATGGATTTCTC
>NW_015380015.1:0-1984 GCF_001522545.3 Parus major
AAACAAGCTTTTTCCTGCAGGAGGAGCAGTGCACTCCTCATTTCCCAAAAAAGAATGGGAATTACGAGGCCTGACCACCCTTTCCAACCTCCTGATGTCCAATCTGAGAGCAGAACAAAGCTGGGTTCTGGCAGGAACCCTCTCTCCTCCAGGCTGTGTCCATTCTGAAATATTTCAGAATTTTCCAGACTCAGCTTTGGTGGGATTTTAGCTTCATCAGGGTGAAAACTGGAAATACTTGTGTGTTGGTGGCCAGCTCAGTGCTTTACAATTCCCTTTCTGCACCAGCTGCATTTTGCTCCATAAGAAGTTGTGCCTTTGGGTTAAAGAGGTTTTCACTCTAAAACTAAAAATCTACATTTTATGAATGGCTGGGAAATATTTGCCTCCAAGATGAGCTCGTTGCTCTTTTAGTATCTAACATAGATATCCATTGCCTGTGTGTGTAAATGTGTGGAATATCCATGAAATCCAAGAAAAACTAATCCCCAGTGGGTGAGTTTGTGCATAAATCTCTGCTAAATGTAATAAAACCCCCTCAGAGACACTTACACCTGTTGGGGTGCTCAGCTGTGACAGCTCCAGAAATGCCTATGGACCATTGAATCACTTCTCATTAAAGTGAAATTAATCCAGAACAGTGATCCAGGAGAATTCAGCCTGAGATCATTTTGAAGCATTTCAGAGGTGAAGGAAACAGCAGAAAAATGAGATTATCAGGCACCCTGGACAGTGGAAATTGGCTTGGCTTTGTCTCCAGTTGAGTTCCATCGTCCCTAATCAGCCAAGGATTTGGTTTATGCTTCTGTAAAGATGAGCTGGGGAAACGCCACATAAAAAAAATGAAGAATTAAGAACTCCAGTGAAGGAGTTCCTGGAAAAAAAAATAAATAAAAGGATTTATTTGATCCTAACTAGCAAATTTCTTGGAGGGCAGGAATTAAAGGTGATGTCAATGAAGGAAGTTTTACTGCTGCTTGGAAACACTTTCACCTTTTGAGGGAATGCAAGGAAAAAGGAAGGAAAAGGGAAGTGGGCGATAAATTGTTCTGGAAAGAGCCAGGGATCCCTGGAAGTGGAAGCTTTGGGACTGATTTGTTGCTCTTGGACATGAAGCTGAAGTCTGTTGTTATCAGTTCTGGGAGTGGAAACAAGAACTGCAGAGGGATGGAGACCAAAGATTGTTCCAGAAGGATTTACCCTTAGGCTGCACCCTGGGACTAAGGCTGAGCCAAAGCCCAGACCAGGAGAATTCTTCATTTCCAGTCCAAGGGTGCTGGGTCTGCCCTGGGGGCACTTTTTTGATTGGATTTGGAGCAAACCTCACCTGTTTTGTCCTTTCCATCAGGATCTGGTGCCAGCAGATTCCCTGGAGCCTGCAGGAGGGTGCTGTGAACATGCCAGGACGTTTTCCACACTAGAAATAACCTGTCCTTAAGGAAATCCCCATTCTTATTGGAGAAATGAGGAGTGCACTGCTCCTCCTGCAGGAAAAAGCTTGTTTGAATCTGTCCTTGGGGTTATGATGGGTCTTAAGAACATTCCAGTGGGGAATTCCAGCCTTGAAACATTCCAGTGAAGGAAGGAACTGGGAAGGCTGGAGGGGGCACATCCTGCCAAGGGAAATGTCTGACTAGTCCCAGAAGTTCACTTGCTTTGTTTGTAGGGTGTTTTTTTACAGAATTGCCTATAATCAGAGGATTTCCATGTGGCAGGCTGCTGCTTCCCAAGGTGTGGGGTGATGTGGGATCTCTCCCTGCACTTGCTGAGGCACTTGCAGGCTCTGGAGCGCAGTTGAGATGCAGGAGTGCACCCGCCGTGCCTCCAGCATTAAAGGAGGAACAATAACTGGGTCTAATTATTCATTTTCCTTGCAAAAGTCCATTGTGAGGAGATGTCTCCTGCGACCGAGAAATGAGGTCTAGAGGTGCTTAAGTATATTTTGTTTAAGAGAGCAGACAAGCTCGAATAAGATGTTCAGAAT
>NW_015380016.1:0-1971 GCF_001522545.3 Parus major
AAAAAAGATCAAGCGGTCACCACTGCTGGGGTCCCAGCACCAGCCATATCTGCTGAAGCAGCCCACCTTTGGCTTCACTGTCCATTGGACCTTCTCAGGTACTTAGTCTTTTCTCACCATCCTTGTTGCACCCCCAGCCTCCCTTCTGTCCCTCCCTGCAGTGTCCCTGCTGATTCCCTGCCTTCCCCTGCACCATCCCCACTGCTCTCCCTCTCCCCTCCCTGAGGCTCCCCCATCCTTGTCCTTGGAGCTCCTTGCTTGCTGTCAGCTCCCAGTGCCAGGCTGCAGCAGGGGCAGCAGGGGCTGAAGCCGGCGCTCTCTGCCCCTCTCCGTGGGACACCCGCTGCCCTCTGAGCCCTCCTGCCTGCTGTCCCCATCCCCGCTGTCCCCAGAGGCCGGGGACAGCGGGGCTCTGCTGTCCCTTGTGCTGGGCCAGCCACTGACCCGCCACCCCGGCCACACTCCCCTCCACCTCCTGTCCTGTCCCCACAGACTCCATCACGGTTTTCACGGGCCAGTGCTTTGTGGATGAGGATGGAAAGGAGGTGTTGAAGACCATGTGGCTGCTGAGGTCACACGCGGACAAACGCATAGATGACTGGAAAGCCACCTTGTGAGTTCTCTGTCCCTACTCTGCACAGGTCCCCTGTGCACCCACGAGGGTTGGGGCTGTCACAAATGAGTGATTATGTCACTAAGGAGTCACTCTCACATGTGCTGAACAAAGCAGGTTTAGTATCTGTTTGTGAAACTTAGCAAAGTCCCATGGCAAGGTTCACTTGTTTGCTTTGTTCAGGGGTAAAACATGGGAAGGAAAAAGGGAGTTAGAATCAATTTAGAATGATTTACGTGGAGTTGAAGAAGGAAAAGAAGAAGTGAGGCCCTTCACATGAATCACAAAGTGCAGGGAGGTACCCACTGCTTTCTAAACTACTGATGGATCCTAGGTGGGGCTGATTCCACTCTTACACTCAGACCCGCTCCATGGCTTCTGTCTAAAGGATTTGGCAGCATTCACTACTTTATAAAGTAGTTTGGGAGGGTTTATTACAATTAGAGCAGAGACTTCATTATAGATCCAGGCTGGCAGCAGTCATAGTGCACTTGCTACGGGCTATCACATCCCTTCAACCAAGCCCTCAGAGGGAGATGGTGGCACAGCCCCTGCAGTGGTCCAGGAGAGCTCAAGGGGCTCCTTTAGGAGTCTTGTTGTAAAGTCATGGGGTGATTGACCTTAGGGTGATCAGTCAGTCTTCACCCTGGATGTAGTGTGGGATGGTAATTACAGGAATTTTCCACAGTTCCAGCAGGGATAACATTGTTCCATTTGCGCTGTGGTTCAGGCAAGTGATATCCCAAGGCCTTTGGACTACTGGTTTCCTTGATTAGGCAACACAAGGACTTGGTGTGCAAAGTGTCTGTGACAAGTTCAAGGGGAGCTTCACCACCTGAGAGACATTTCCAAAGCCAAAGGCCCAAGAAGCAATCCTGAGTGGCCTGAGCATGGGGATGAGGGGTGGTGCTCCCAGCCTGTGGTGCTCAGTGCTTGGCAGAGCTGCTGCCATGCACTGGGTGCCGTGCAAGTCAGGGAGGACAGGGTGCTTGAGCACAGCTTCCCTGGGTGTCCTGACAAGGTGCAAATGTTTGGAAGGATACAGGGCTGGCTGGGCATTTGGGCACTGCCATGTCCCACCCTTACATCTCCTTTGTCTGTGTCCCCACAGGGTCGGCTACAACGAATTCAAGCGCCTGGAAAAGCACATGGAGCCAGGGTGGTAGAACTGGAGTTCCCAGAGAGGAGTCAGTGCCAGGCTTGTAGCCCTTCCTCCTGCCTCAGGCCCCGCTTCTCCCAATAAAGCTCTGCTGCAAACATACACAGTCTCCTCTGTCTGTGGATCAGTGCCCCTGTTCCCCTTCCCCACCATGGCACTGTGCTGCCTCTCTTGTCACTGCCCCTGAAGGCCAGTGTGT
>NW_015380017.1:0-1946 GCF_001522545.3 Parus major
ACTCCTGCAGCTCCTGGGATTGTCCCAGCTGAGCTCAAGGCTGCCTGTTCTGGATTTCTGAGTTTTCAGACACCAGCCTGGTTTGATGCTCCCTGCTGCTGCCAGGGCCTGTAAGGACGAGCAATTTGATTGGGGTAAAATGCATTTAACACCCAGAACTGCTCCTGTTCCACGCTAATGGTGCCACAGCTTTGCTGGCTCATCCCACTCTGTCAGCTTGGGGCTGAATTATGGTTTTAATATCCCTCTCTCTGCTCTGATTTGTTCCTCCTTGTGTTTCTGGATAATCTGTTGTTGGAGACACTCAGGCTGCTTGTCACAAAAAGTGCTTTTTTTTGTGTGTGGAAAGCTCTTCACAAATTCTGTGTGGCTGTGATGGGAACATGTTCAGGATCTGTGAATCTTCCAGAACACTGGAGCACAAATTCCTGACAGAACAGAAATACCTCTTCACACTTCATGTTTTAATTAAAACAATCAGCACATTCCAGTGTTTTCTCCATTTACATATTTTCATTTGAAATGCATCTTCATACATTCTTTACCAGTATTTCACTTCAAACATTTAGTGAGCCACACAGAAAATGCAACATTGAATCAATTTGGCTTTTTTTTTTCTAATAAACTCTTCCCAAGGCACTACACATGAGGATACCCCTTAACACACATTAAGCATGCAGTGAATCAGAGTCTGGATTATTATTATTCAGAACTAAGAACTGTGAATGTATTTTGCTTTTCAAAATTCAGGAACAATCCAGCAGAGGTTTTTGAGTTATCACAGGAGTCAGCAGGAGTTCTGAGAATGAGGAATTGGAGAGCTCAAGGCCTCAGAGCTGTAAGCACTCCTCGGTTTGAAGAATTTAGAAAGGTAAATAGATACAAGAAATAATAATGAGGAATTCCATTTAATGCAGGACAAAGGCAGGGGGATGTAGAATTACCCTTAATGAAGGGTTTGAGGAACTCAAACCAGGCAAAACCTTCAGACAACTTTCCCCAGCTGAATTCATCTGTGGATTGTGCAAATCACAGAGGGGGAAGAGTGAAGATCCCTCATCCAAACCTAATCCAGCTGTGGAGAGTGAAATTTTTACAGGTTAAAAAGGAAAATAAAATAATTAAAGCCACCAGTTTTGTCAGTTCTGCCACTCAGGTGTAATTTTTGACAGCATTTTTGGTTCAGGTACCCAAAGCTGAGTGTTACTTTTATGACATTTCACCCATTGGGTCATTAAGATCAGTCCATTTGTTTCCCTTGTTTTTAATTATCTTCTGTGGAGTCATTCTGGTTTTCTACTGGTGTAAACACATCCCACCCCATGCTGTGGAATTTGCTTAAAAATTTGATTTACCCTTTTCTGATTTCACCAGGACTTTAACTCGAAGGTGTTTAAACTAGCAAGGAAACAAAAAGATCACCTTAGAAGGAAATGGAGCCAACTATATTTTAATTTTATGACAGTTCATTTTCTTACACTGGCAATTCCCAGTCAACAACTCAGGTGAGAGTACATGACATTTTTAACCACCAAAACCCCATAATTTCGAAGTAACTATGGGCTTCTGCTTGTTATTGCTTAAAATTCAGCAGAGGCTGCATCAGAAATGAGCCTTTGAGGAAACCAAGTCTATTATCCCTGCTAGCTGGGGCAATGGCAACCATCATGAAAGTAAAATTACTGCCATTAAATCAAGAAACTAATTAGAATCAGATCATCAAGCTCCTTTTCTGCTGGAGCCTTGGTCTCCTGGCATGGGATGGGGTGAAAACACCAGGGCTGAGCCGAGTCTGTCAGTTTAGTGCTTTTCTGACACTTCCAGAAATTCAATAAACAGCTCCAGAAGGTTCAGTGGTGTTTGTGGGTGTGGATGTGGATCTGGCTGGATCTGGTGGCATTTGTGGGTGTGGATGTGGCTGGATCTGGTGGCATTTGTGGGTGTGG
>NW_015380018.1:0-3427 GCF_001522545.3 Parus major
ACAGTATGGGTGTGTCTGTAGTGGGCGTGTCCGGGGTGGGCGTGGCCATGGGGTGGGCGTGGCCGGGATGGGCGTGGCCCGGTGGGCGTGGCCGAGGTGGGCGTGTCGTTACTGTCTCTCGTAGATGATTCGCAGCAGTCTCAGGCTGGGGCCATAGCGCTGCTGCTGCCGCTGCGCCGCCTCCCGCCACCTGCCGGACCAGTATGGACCAGTACAGACCAGTACGGACCAGTATAGACCAGTATAGACCGGTATGGACCGGTATAGACCGGTATAGACCAGTATAGACCAGTATAGACCAGTATAGACCAGTATGGACCAGTATGGACTAGTATAGACCAGTAGAGACCGGTACAGACCAGTACAGACCAGTATAGATCAGTACAGACCAGTATGGACCAGTACATACTGGTACAGACCAGTATAGACCAGTACAGACCGGTATGGTCCAGTACGAACCAGTATAGACCAGTATAGACCAGTATGGACCAGTATAAACCAGTACAGACCGGTACAGACCAGTACGGACCAGTATGGACCAGTACGGACCAATATAAACCAGTATGGACCGGTACAGACCAGTATAAACAAGTGTGGACCGGTACGGACCAGTATTGACCGGTATTGACCAGTATATATATAGATTGGTAGTATCAATCAGTACAAACCAGTATAAACCAGTATAAACCAGTATGCACCAGTACGGACCAGTATAAACCAGTATGGACTGGTACGGACCAATACAAACTGGTACAAACCAGTATGGACCAGTATCAACCGGTACGGACCAGTATCAACCAGTATAAACCAGTACGAACCATTATCAAACAGTATGAACCGGTACAGACCAGTATAAACCAGTATAGACCAGTACAGACCAGTATAAACCAGTACAGACCAGTATCAACCGGTACTGACCAATACAAACCAGTACAGACCAATATGGACCAGTATAAACCGGTACAAACCAGTACGGACCAGTATAAACCAGTAGAGACCAGTACAGAGCAGCATCAACCAGTATGAACCGGTCCAGACCAGTATGGACCAGTATAAACCAGTACGAACCAGTGTGAACTAGTATGGACTATACTATAGACCAGTATGGACCAGTATCAACAAGTATAAACCAGTATGGACCAGTATCAACCAGTATGAACCGGTGAAAACCAGTTCAGACCAGTATAAACTGGTATGAGCAGTACGGACCAGTATCAACCAGTACAGACCAGTAGGAACCAGTACAAACCAGTGCGAACCAGTATGAACCAGTACAGACCAGTCCAGACCCCCCCAGTCCCCCCCAGTCCGTCCCAGTTTGTCCCAGTCCTCCCCAGTCTGTCCCAGTTTGTCCCAGTGTGTCCCAGTGTGTCCCAGTCTGTCCCAGTGTGTCCCAGTGTGTCCCAGTTTGTCCCAGTGTGTCCCAGTGTGTCCCAGTGTGTCCCAGTCTGTCCCAGTTTGTCCCAGTCTCTCCCAGTCTGTCCCAGTTTGTCCCAGTGTGTCCCAGTCTGTCCCAGTCCCCCCCAGTATGTCCCAGTGTGTCCCAGTTTGTCCCAGTCTGTCCCAGTCTCTCCCAGTATGTCCCGGTCCCCCCCAGTCTCTCCCAGTCTGTCCCAGTCTCTCCCAGTATGTCCCAGTCCCCCCCAGTCTCTCCCAGTATGTCCCAGTCTCTCCCAGTTTGTCCCAGTCTCTCCCAGTTTGTCCCAGTGTGTCCCAGTCTGTCCCAGTCCCTCCCACTCCATCCCAGTGTGTCCCAGTCTGTCCCAGTTTGTCCCAGTCCCCCCCAGTCTGTCCCAGTCCCCCCCAGTCTATCCCAGTCTGTCCCAGTTTGTCCCAGTGTGTCCCAATCCCCCCCAGTTTGTCCCAGTCTCTCCCAGTTTGTCCCAGTCTCTCCCAGTTTGTCCCAGTCTCTCCCAGTCCATCCCAGTCTCTCCCAGTCTGTCCCAGTCCCCCCCAGTCTGTCCCAGTTTGTCCCAGTCCCCCCCAGTATGTCCCAGACTCTCCCAGTTTGTCCCAGTCTCTCCCAGTATGTCCCAGTCCCTCCCAGTCCCCCCCAGTCTCTCCCAGTATGTCCCAGTCTCTCCCAGTATGTCCCAGTCTCTCCCAGTCTGTCCCAGTCTCTCCCAGTCCATCCCAGTCTCTCACCGTTGCCGCACCCGTTTCCACCTGTCCATGTTCTTGTAGATCAGTGACGTAATCGAGGGGGCGGGGTCGAGCACCTGGGGGCGGAGCCAGAACGATGACGTCATCAAATGGGCGGGGCCAAGCGGGGCTGGGGGNCTGTGTTTTTGGGTTTTGAGTTGATTTTGGGTTGCACATGGTTGTTTTGGGTTGATTTTGGGCTATTTTGGGCTGATTTGGTTTGATTTTGGGTTGATTTTGGGCTATTTTGGGCTGATTTTGTCCCTTTCCCCCTCGCAGACGTGCTGCGCTCGGCCGTGGGCGCGGCGCTCTGGGGGCTGGGCCTGGGCGTGTGGGTGGGGCTGTTCCAGAGCCGCCGCAGCCAATGGGGAGCGCTGGGAGACGCCCTCAGCTTCACCCAGCCAATGGGAGAGCCCTGAGCAGGGGCGGGGCTGCCGGCAGCCAATGGGAGAGCAGAGAGGTGAGGGCGGGACAGGAACCAACCAATGGGAGAGGGTGGGGGCGGGGCTTGGGTGTTTCAGCCAATGGGAGAGCAGCGAGGTGAGGGTGGGGCAGGAACCAGCCAATGGGAGCGGGCGGGGGCAGAGCTCGGTTGTTTCAGCCAATGGGAAATCAGAGAGGGGGCGGGGCTCAGATCAGCCAATGGGAAAAGGGAACGGGCTCCGAGCAGCCAATGGGAAAGCTGGAAATTAGCATAGGACTAACGCTGACCAATGGAAACCCAAAGGGGGCGTGGTCTCACCGCTCCTGACCCCTCCCCTTCTCTCCCCGCACAGCAGCGATGACGTCATCACCACGGGGAAGCTCCGCCCCTTTCCCCCAAATAAAGGCATTGACCACACCCAAATATGGAAATGGAGGCGTCTTTATTGGGGTGGGCGTGGCCGGGAGGGGGCGTGGCCTATGATGGGCAGGGATGGGTGTGGGTGTGGCCATGATGGGCGTGGCCAGGTGGGCGTGGCCACAGTACAGTTTGAGGTGGGTGTGGCCATGCTGGGTGTGACCATCGTGGGCATGGCCAGATGGGCGTGGCCCTAGTACACGGCCATGATGGGCGTGGCCAATCTGGGCGTGGCCAGGTGGGCGACCCCGGGGTTTGACCATGATGGGCGTGGCCAGGGGAGGTGTGGCCATGATGGGCATGGCCAAGGTGGGCGTGGCCACAATGGGCGTGGTCGGGCTGTGTGTTCAAGAAGTGGGCGTGGCCAGGGCTGGGCTGGGCATGGCCAGGGGAGGTGTGACCACGGTGGGCGTGGCCATGGTCTGGTCGGGGTGGGCGTGGCCA
>NW_015380019.1:0-1958 GCF_001522545.3 Parus major
TGCCCCCGGACTGCCCCGCCGATGACGTCACCGCGGCGGGAACCGGAAGGGGCGGGGCCATGGAGGGACAGGGGGGCCTTGGGGACACCGAGGGACACCTGAGTGACGTCAGCGGAGGTGCCACCAACGCCGTGACCTCGGGGACAGCGACACCAGGAGGTGACAAAGCCCTGGTGGCCACCGCGGGGGGCGTGGCCATGGAGGGGACAGAGGGACCGGGGGGCAGCGGTGGCCTTGGGGACACTTTGGGACATCTCAATGACGTCATTGAAGATGCCACCACCGTGGTGACCTCTGTCCCAGCGTCCCCAGGAGGTGACAAAGTCCTGGTGGCCCCTGGTGGGGACGTGGCCATGGAGGTGACAGCCCAGCCCGGTGCCACCAACTGCTCCTGGGACACTTTGGGACGTGTCCCCGATGTCCCCGGAGATGCCACCACCGTGGTTGGAGCAGTGACCACGTCCCCAGGAGGTGACAAAGTCCTGGTGGCCACCGCAGGGGGCGTGGCCATGGAGGTGACCGAAGACCCGAGAGCCACCGGTGACCCCAGGGACACTTTGGGACACCTCAATGACGTCATTGAAGATGCCACCACCATGGTGACCTCTGATCAAGTGTCCCCAGGAGGTGACAAAGTCTTGGATGCCACCAGTGGGGACGTGGCCATGGAGGTGACCGATGCCCCAGGTGCCACCAGTGACCCCAGGGACACTTTGGGACACCTCAATGACGTCACCAGAGATGCCACCACCGTGGTTGGAGCAGTGACCACGCCCACAGGAAGTGACAAAGTCCTGGTGGCCACCGCGGGGGGCGTGGCCATGGAGGGGACAGCCCAGCCCGGTGCCACCAACTGCTCCTGGGACACTTTGGGACACCTCAATGACGTCACTGGAGATGCCACCACCATGGTTGGAGCAGTGACCACGCCCCCAGGAGGTGACAAAGTCCTGGTGGCCACCAGTGGAGACCTGGCCATGGAGGGGACAGCCCAGCCCGGTGTCACCGATGACCCCAGGGACACTTTGGGACACCTCAATGACGTCACCGGAGATGCCACCACCATGGTTGGAGCAGTGACCACGTCCCCAGGAGGTGACAAAGTCCTGGTGGCCCCTGGTGGGGGCGTGGCCATGGAGGGGACAGCCCAGCCCGGTGCCACCAACTGCTCCTGGGACACTTTGGGACGTGTCCCCGATGTCCCTGGAGATGCCACCACCATGGTTGGAGCAGTGACCACGCCCCCAGGAAGTGACAAAGTCCTGGTGGCCACCGCAGGGGGCGTGGCCATGGAGGTGACCAAAAACCCGAGTGCCACCGGTGACCCCAGGGACACTTTGGGACACCTCAATGACGTCATTGAAGATGCCACCACCGTGGTGACCTCTGTCCCAGCATCCCCAGGAGGTGACAAAGTCCTGGTGGCCACTGCAGGGGGCGTGGCCATGGAGGTGACCGATGCCCCAGGTGCCACCAACTGCTCCTGGGACACTTTGGGACGTGTCCCCGAAGCCCCCGGAGATGCCACCACGATGGTTGGAGCTGTGACCACGTCCCCAGGAAGTGACAAATCCCTGGTGGCCTCTGGTGGGGACGTGGCCATGGAGGTGACCGAAGACCCGAGTGCCACCAGTGACCCCAGGGACACTTTGGGACACCTCAACGATGTCACTGGAGATGCCACCACCCCAGCTGGAGCTGTGACCACGTCCCCAGGAGGTGACAAAGTCCTGGTGGCCACCAGTGGGGACCTGGCCATGGAGGGGACAGCCCAGCCCGGTGTCACCGGTGACCCCAGGGACACTTTGGGACACCTCAATGACGTCATTGAAGATGCCACCACCACGGTGACCTCTGTCCCAGCGTCCCCAGGAGGTGACAAAGTCCTGGTGGCCACTGCAGGGGGCGTGGCCATGGAGGTGACAGCCCAGCCCGGTGCCACCAACTGCTCCTGGGAC
>NW_015380020.1:0-1898 GCF_001522545.3 Parus major
ACAGGCTCCTGGAGCTCAGGACAGGTTCCTGGAGCTCAGGGCGGGTTCCTGGAGCTCAGGACAGTTCCTGGAGCTCAGGACAGGTTCCTGGAGCTCAGGGCGGGTTCCTGGAGCTCAGGACACGTTCCTGGAGCTCAGGGCGGGTTCCTGGAGCTCAGGATAGCTCCTGGAGCTCAGGAAAGGTTCCTGGAGGTCAGGACAGGTTCCTGGAGCTCAGAAGAAGCTCCTGGAGCTCAGGACAGGCTCCCAGAGCTCAGGAGAATTCCTGAGGCTCCCCGTGCAGCCATTTTCAGTCTGAGACACAGGCACCAATGTCCTCACCTCCTCCCTCCCTCCTCTTCATGTGTTTAAACTCCAGAACTCTTCAGTAAAGGCTTCTGGTCTCATTGCAGGGATTGTCCATCTCTCCATAGCCAGACCAAGAGTATTAAGCAATGCTCAGTCTAATCAGGATGATCAAGAACACTCAGTTTTAGGGGCTGGCTATTCAGGTGAGTATTTAAAACCTCAAGTTCCATTAAGGATTAGTTTGGGCCAGCTCAGACTCTAATTCATTTGCCCTGTGCAGCCTCTGAGCAGCTCAGGGAGTCATTTTGTTTTCTGTCCATTTATTTAAATATTGGGGTTTTTTTCCAGCCTGGAGTGAAAACACCGGTTCAAGGGATTTTCACTCCTGGATGAGAGAGCTGCAGGAAGGATTCCCAGTGAGGATTATCCCACCCCAGTGCAATCCACTGCTGCTGCAGACAGGACAGAGGAGACATCAGATGTCACTCGCTATATAAACCCAGTTCTTTCTCTTAACTCTTCACTTTGCAGCCTCCCAGAGCAGGGGGCAGCCCCAGGGCTCCCAGGCAGGGGGTTTTTAGGCTTTCTCAAGGGAAGGATTTTTAAAATTTCTTATTTCATGAACTACAGAAGAAATTAAAAAGCCAACCTTCCCCTCAGTCCCTAAAACCTGTCATTAGCCTTCCCAAGCCCATGTCACATGCTGTATTTTTCCCTCCTATTTGACTTGAGGAATCCATTTCTGGTTTGATTTTCGGTACTTGTGATGCTGAAACCTCTTGTGTTCGAAGCACATTCCTGGAAAGCAGCAGCAAAACTCCTTCCATCAGCTCAGAGCAGCCTTTCCCTTCCCATGAAACAACCTGCCATGTGATGATGGTTTTAAATTGGCTTTCACAATGAGGGATGCCGTTTCCTAGAAACCCGAGGCTGACGGGGGAAGGCACCAGAAGCAGGAAGAGAAAGGGAAGAGCTCCTTCCTGGGCTCGTGCTGGCACTGCCTGTTTTGGGGAAGAGGTGGCCAGGGATGAGATCCTTTCTGCAGCTTCCCCTGGTTCCAGGAGCGGGGTGACGGAGCCCTGGGCAGCCCCGGCAGCCGCAGGGATGGAGGGAGCGGTCCCGCCTGGCCACGGCTCTCAGGGACCTTTGGCCACAGCCAGGGGACACTGAGGTGACGCTGCCACATTTCTTCTGCTCTCCCCCTGCCCAGCACCGCCGCTCCTCGGCTGGCACCGGGCGGGCTCCGAGCCAAGGCAGCCCCACAGGGAGAGCTCCGGCTCTGCTGTCCCAGCGCTCCCCGTCCCTTTGGGCTCCGCTGGGGCTGCGCTGTGTCCCGGGGATGGGTTTAGCCGGGATCACGGAGCGCACCCGTGGAAAGCCCCGGAGGAAAAGGCGTGTTCCCCTCCCAGGACTCGCTCCCCACTAACGCTGCTTCTCGGCCGGCGGGGCAGAGCCCGGAGCTCCCCTGTTCCATCGGGCTGCAGGGAGAGGGATGGGCTGCGATTCCCGGCACCTCGGGACCCCGCTCTGCCCTGCCCAGCCCCCGGCACCGGGCTAGCAACTGGGCTAGCAACTGGGCTAGCAACCGGGCTAGCAACTGGGCTAGCAAC
>NW_015380021.1:0-1947 GCF_001522545.3 Parus major
AAGGAACAATTGCTTTTCCTGTTTTTCCCAAACCATCAGCAAACACAGTGAACACAGTAATACCTTTTAAGGGAGTTCTACTCTTCAGAAGTTTCAGGGATACTGCAGTGGTCTTAATTGCAGTGACGTATGACTCGGTAGATGGTAAGAGATTTGCCCTGAGAAATTTTGTAAGGCACTTGGCAAAGCAATGCTCTTGGCCTAACACCATTCAAATTCCTCTTGTGTTATAGGAAAAATGATTTTTGAAGGATCTTTTGCAGTCACTTGTAAGCACCTTTGATGACATCTCATGATTAGCTGGGCAGTTAATTCAAAGATGCTAGGGGCTGTCTTTTTCGGTTGATGGGGTAAGAACATCCATTCTAAAACATGCAAAAGGGTCAGACAGCTGAGAACCTCATTGTCCAGTAATTGCAGCAGGATGGAATTCAGCAGTGCATATAAACACAGTGATACACACTTCTGAGAAAAGCTGGTGGACCTGTCTGTTTGTGAGGGTCTGCTCTCCTCTTTCAAGAATGGCTTTTTGCTTCCTGAGGGAAGTTAGATCAAGATCACCCTTTAGGAGGCAAAATAAGGGTGCTAATTGTGGAGTGGTGGTTCCTAGATAGGTTCTGAGCCACTTGATAAGAAGTTTTGAGCCTCACTGAAATTCTTAATTTTTGTTGAGAATTGAATTGTTTGGGGCTGTATAGCCTGATGCATAATTTTGAGCCCAAGGTACTTCCAAGGTGGTTGCTGCGGAAGCTTTTCTGGTGCCACTTGCAGCCCAAATGATTTTAATGCTTATATCGGGCTTGGCCAAATTAGGGAAAGATCTTCTTAGTTAGAGTGGCTATTAAAATGTCATCCATATCATGATATAATGATAACAGTAAGGCAATTGTTGCCTTACTGATGAGAATGCACGAGCAACACGCCATTGGCAAATGGTAGGGCTATTTTTCATGCCTTGAGGAAGAACTTTCCATTGATTGCACTCCAAAGGGGCAGTGTTCTTAAAAGAAGACACTGTGCAGGCAGACTTTGAGGTATCATTTGGCTGTAGTGGAATAGGAAAGAAATAATCTTTTAGATCCACAATCAGAATGTCCCAGTTGTCAGGAAGCATTGTGGGAGATGGCATAGCAGGTTGTAAAGCTCCCATGTTTCTGTGACTACACTGATTTTTTTCAGGTCCTGGAGCAACCTCCATTTCCCCGACTTCTTTTTGATGACGAACACCAGGGTTTTCCAAGGGCTTGTGGAGGGTTCTAGGTGCCCTTGAAACCAGCTGCTCCTGTAGCAAAGACTTAAGGGCATGTAGTTTTTCCTTCTCTAGGGGCCACTTTGGTACCCACAGAGGCTGAGAGGTAACCATTTTAGGACTAGTGTGGGATATTTCACGCCCTTTCAAACAGTGGCCCCATCAAAAATCTGTCCCCACCCGGACTCCCCAGGCAGATAAAACATCCCTCCGCAACAGGTTAGGTGGTGCTGCAGTGAAGTAAGGTCAGATGGTGGCTGTCTGACCCTCTGGACTTTTCAGCAACACAGGCTTACTGCTCCAAGAGCTCTGTGTGGTCCCATCGAGGCCAGCAACAGCGGATCCCGCAGCTGTGGTGGGCCATGATGAAGGCCAAGTTTGGGCAGAGATGATGCTGACATCTGCCCCTGTGTCAATCATTCCACTAAGCTTTATTTGGGAGTGCTGTGCCCACGGCATTGTGATAGTACACACCACGTTAGGCCTCTGATCGCCAGCAACCTGGGTCCAAAATACGTCAGGTTCGTTCACCTGTTGACCCGAGGCCTTGGTCTCCTCTCACCTTGGGGTCTGTATTTGGAACACAAGACATAAAAGGGATAAGCTGGGCTATTTTGTATTTTTCAGGAATAGTCACACTAGTGGAATAGAGGGGTAGCATGTATTTGTCCGGTAAAGTCTGAATTAATAAGAGCAGG
>NW_015380022.1:0-1677 GCF_001522545.3 Parus major
GCGCCGCCTCCAGCCGGGCCTGCTTGGACAGGGAGAGTTTGCAAACCAGGTCCCAGCGGGTGCTGAGCTCCTCCACCTGCCGCTGCAGCCACTGCGAGTCCACGCTGCTGCTGCCGCGCGTCAGGTCCCGCACCGAGCGCTTCAGAGTCTTGATGCAGCTGGCGCGTTTGCCCAGCTCCTTCTGGAACACCTGCAGGGAGGGCAGGGCGTGGGACAGGGTCTCACCTGAACCCCACTGCTGTGCAGGGCTCCCCTGAACCCCAAACCCTCACAGCAGCGGGCACGGGGCTCTCCTGAACCCCAAACTTTCACCGGAGTGGGCACAGGGCTCTCCTGAACCCCCAAACCTTCACAAGACCGGGCACAGGGCTCTCCTGAACCCCCAAACCCTCACAGGAGAGGGCACAGGGCTCTAGGGAACCCCAAACCCTCACAGCAGCAAGCACAGGGCTCCCCTGAACCCCAAACCTTCACTGGAGAGGGCACAGGGCTCTCCTGAACCCCAAACCCTCACAAGAGCGGGCAGAGGGTTCCTGTGCACCCCAAACCCTCACAGCAGCGGGCACGGGGCTCTCCTGAACCCCAGACCTTCACAGCAATGGGCACGGGGCTCCCCTGAACCCCAAACCTTCACAAGACCGGGCACGGGGCTCTCCTGCACCCCAAACTTTCACCGGAGTGGGCACAGGGCTCTCCTGAACCCCCAAAACCTCACCGGGGCGGGCACAGGGCTCCCCTGAACCCCAAGCCTTCACAAGACCGGGCACGGAGCTCCCCTGAACCCCAAACCCTCACAGCAGCAGGCACAGGGCTCCCCTGAACCCCAAACCTTCACTGGAGAGGGCACAGGGCTCTCCTGAACCCCAAACCTTCACTGGAGCGAGCACGGGGCTCCCCTGAACCCCAAACCTTCACAAGACCGGGCACAGGGCTCCCCTGAACCCCCAAACCCTCACAGCTCTGGGGTACGTGGGGCCCCCCAGCACTGACACAGGGTGAGGGGCTCAAGCTGAGCTCAAGCTGCTCAAGCTGGGCACAAGCTGGGCACAAGCTGGGCTCAAACTGGGCTCAAGCCGGACACAAACCGGGCTCAAACTGCTCAAGCCGGGCTCAAGCTGCTCAATCTGGGCTCAAGCCAGGTTCAATCTGGGCTCAAACCGGGCACAACCCAGGCTCAATCTGGGCTCAAGCTGGGCTCAAACTGGGCTCAAGCTGGGCTCAAGCTGGGCTCAAGCCGGGCTCATGTTGCTCAATCTGGGCTCAAGCCGGGCTCAAGCCGGGCTCAAACTGTTCAAGCCGGGCTCAAACTGCTCAAGCCGGGCTCAATCCGGGCTCAAACTGCTCAAGCAGGGCTCAAGCCAGGCTCAAGCTGGGCTCAAGCCGCTCAAGCCGGGCTCAAACTGCTCAAGCCGGGCTCAAGCCAGGTTCAATCTGGGCTCAAACCAGGTTCAATCTGGGCTCAAACTGGGCTCAATCTGGGCACAACCCAGGCTCAATCTGGGCTCAAGCTGGGCACAAACTGGGCTCAAGCCGGGCTCAAGCCGGGCTCAAGCCGGGCTCATGTTGCTCAATCTGGGCTCAAGCCGGGCTCAAACTGTTCAAGCCGGGCTCAAACTGCTCAAGCCGGGCTCAAGCCGGGCTCAAACTGCTCAAGCCGGGCTCAATCCGGGCTCAAGC
>NW_015380022.1:2942-4435 GCF_001522545.3 Parus major
GGGACAGGTCCTGGCAGTGCCCTCAGGGACAGGGACAGGTCCTGGCAGTGCCCTCAGGGACAGGGACAGGTCCTGGCAGCGGTATTATGGACAGGGACAGGTCCTGGCAGTGCCTCATGGACAGGGACAGGTCCTGGCAGTGCCATTATGGACTGGGACAGGTCCTGGCAGTGCCCACAGGGACGGGGACAGGTCCTGGCAGTGCCCTCAGGGACATGGACAGGTCCTGGCAGCGGTATTATGGACAGGGACAGGTCCTGGCAGTGTCTTTAGAGACAGGGACAGGTCCTGGCAGTGCCCTCAGAGACAGGGACAGGTCCTGGCAGTGCCCTCATGGACGGGGACAGGTCCTGGCAGCGGTATTATGGACAGGGACAGGTCCTGGCAGTGCCCTCAGAGACAGGGACAGGTCCTGGCAGTGCCCTCAGGGACAGGGACAGGTCCTGGCAGTGCCCTCATGAACAGGGACAGGTCCTGGCAGTGCCCTCAGGGACGGGGACAGGTCCTGGCAGTGACATTATGGACAGGGAGAGGTCTTGGCAGTGCCCTCAGGGACAGGGACAGGTCCTGGCAGCGGTATTATGGACAGGGACAGGTCCTGGCAGTGCCCTCAGGGACAGGGACAGGTCCTGGCAGTGTCTTTAGAGACAGGGACAGGTCCTGGCAGCGCCCTCATGGACTGGGACAGGTCCTGGCAGTGCCCACAGGGACGGGGACAGGTCCTGGCAGTGTCTTCAGAGACAGGGACAGGTCCTGGCAGTGCCCACAGGGACAGGGACAGGTCCTGGCAGCGGTATTATGGACAGGGACAGGTCCTGGCAGTGACATTATGGACAGGGACAGGTCCTGGCAGTGTCTTTAGAGACAGGGACAGGTCCTGGCAGTGCCCTCAGGGACGGGGACAGGTCCTGGCAGCGCCCTCATGGACAGGGACAGGTCCTGGCAGTGCCCTCAGGGACAGGGACAGGTCCTGGCAGTGCCCTCAGGGACGGGGACAGGTCCTGGCAGTGCCGTTATGGACAGGGACAGGTCCTGGCAGTGTCCTCAGGGACGGGGCCAGGTCCTGGCAGTGCCATTATGGACAGGGACAGGTCCTGGCAGTGCCTCATGGACAGGGACAGGTCCTGGCAGTGCCGTTATGGACAGGGACAGCTCCTGGCAGTGCCCTCAGGGACGGGGACAGGTCCTGGCAGTGTCCTCATGGACAGGGACAGGTCCTGGCAGTGCCCTCAGGGACGGGGACAGGTCCTGGCAGTGCCGTTATGGACAGGGACAGGTCCTGGCAGTGTCTCTATGAACTGGGACAGGTCCTGGCAGTGTCATTATGTTTTTATGGACAGGGATGGGGCCCAGCTGCACCCCAAGGGCAGAGCCCAGCAATGCTGGGAATGGGCTCCTGGAGCAGGATGCTCAGGGAGGAAGAGCAGTTCCTTGTGCCTGCCTGGGGCTCACCCAGCGAGCAGCTCATGCCATCCCATCCCCATTTCTATCCC
>NW_015380023.1:0-1873 GCF_001522545.3 Parus major
CGGTGTCCCCACGGTGTCCCCTGTCCCCAAGATCCCGTGTGTCCTGTCCCCACGGTGTCCCCACGGTGTCCCCACGGTGTCCCCATGTCCCCAGGATCCCGTGTGTCCTGTCCCCACAGTGTCCCCACGGTGTCCCCATGGTGTCCCCACGCTGTCCCTGCGCTGTCCCCCCGGTGTCCCCGCGCTGTCCCCACTGTGTCCCCTGTCCCCAAGGTCCCGTGTGTCCTGTCCCCACGGTGTCCCCCCGGTGTCCCCGCGCTGTCCCCCCGGTGTCCCCCCGGTGTCCCCGCGCTGTCCCCGCGCTGTCCCCAGGCGGTCCCCACAGCATCCCGGAAGGGGCCGCGTCACCCCCGCCCGGGGATGTCCCGTTGTGTCCCCATCGCGCGGGTGGCGCAAGAGCGGCCACCCCGCCGCGGTGACACATCCAGCGGGGCCACCAGCCCCGCCCTGTCCCCGCCCTGTCCCCCCCCGTGTCACCCCCGTGTCACCCCCGTGTCACCCACGGGCACTGCGTGGCCTCAGCATCTTTATTCCCGCAGCGGGGCCGGTGTCGCTGTCCCTGGGGGGGTGGCATTGTCCCCAGGGGGATGGCATTGTCCCCAGGGGGGGGTGTCGCTGTCCCCAGGGGGATGGCACTGTCCCCGGGGGAATGGCATTGTCCGTAGGGGGGTGTCGCTGTCCCCGGGGGGATGTCACCCTCCCTAGCGGGGTGTCGCTGTCCCCAGGACGGCACCGCCCCGGAGAAGGGGGGATGGCACGGTCCCGGCGGGATGTCGCTGTCCGCAGGGGGATGTCGCTGTCCCCAGGGGGATGTCGCTGTCCCCAGGGGGATGTCGCTGTCCTGGGGAAGATGCCACCGAGGAGCGAGGTTGTCACTCTCCCTGGGTGAGGATGTCGCCGTCCCTGGTGGGATGTCACCCTCCCCAGGGGGATGTCACCTTCCTCAGGGGGATGTCACCGTCCCCAGGGGGATGTCACCGTCCCGGGGGAGATGTCACCGTCCCCAGGGGGATGTCACCTTCCTCAGGGGGATGTCACCCTCCCCACGGGGATGTCACTGTCCCGGGGGAGATGTCACCGTCCCCAGGGGGATGTCACCGTCCCCAGAGGGATGTCACCCTCCCCAGGGGGATGTCACCCTCCCACGGAAGATGCCACCTCGCCCGGAGCTCTGCTGTCCCCGCGCGGTGCCCGGGGGGGCTCAGCAGAGCTGGAAGTAGAAGTCGAGCAGCTGGGAGGTGACATCGGGGTGGCGACAGAGCGCCAGGGGCCGGTGGCCGAGCGGGGACGTGCACAGGAACCAGCCGGGGTGCGCGGCCGACTCGAAGCGCCACAGCCCGTCCCGGTAGGAGCGGAAGAAGGTGAAGGCGGCCCCGCTGTCCCCGGCGCGGGGCAGCTCCCGGATGTCCACGTCCTGCGGGCCACCCCCGTGTCACCCGCGGGGACAGCAGAGCCCCGGGCCAGCGCTCCATCGCCCCGTGCTGTGGTGTCCCCGTGTCCCCATCCCGCAGTGTCCCAGCCCCACGGTCCCCGTGTCCCCATCCCCGAGGTCCCCGTGTCCCCATCCCGCAGTGTCACATCCCTGAGGTCCCCGTGTCCCCATCCTGCAATGTCCCATCCCTGAGGTCCCCGTGTCCCAACCCTGAGGTCCCCGTGTCCCCATCCCCGAGGTCCCCGTGTCCCCATCCCGCAGTGTCCCAGCCCTGAGGTCCCCATGTCCCCAACCCTGAGGTCCCCGTGTCCCCATCTCGCAGTGTCACATCCCCACGGTCCCCGTGTCCCATCCCTGAGGTTCCCATGTCCCCATCCCTCAGTGTCCCATCCCTGAGGTCCCCGTGTCCCCATGTATCCCCGGGTGTCCCCGCAGTGTCCC
>NW_015380024.1:0-1877 GCF_001522545.3 Parus major
GAGGCTTCGGATTAAACCAACTGCTGCATGGTTTAATTGGTCTAGTACCTGAGGCTTCTGATCATTTGATTTGTACAAATGCATTTTAACAATTTGCTGTGCTGTAAGCATCTCATAGCTGCTACTATTGAGAACCTTGTTTTAAAAATGAGTTAAGAGGCATCTTTCCAGTTTAAAGCCAGGCCCTGGCCAAGCCTTGACTTTACCTGGACGGAATGTTTGCCAGCTGATCCAGATGTTTTCTGTACCAAAACAGTATTTGAGTCACTTTTTGACTCAACAATTTGACCCTATTAATATGACAGCTGGATCAATTTTGAAGTGGGCTTGGAGAATCATTTCCGGAGATGATTACCCAACCCTTCACTGATTTTTTTTGTTTCTGTTTGTTTGCTAACTATGGGATGCTAGTGCAGTGTTTTAGTAATTAATAGTAGTTTCATATTACATATGTTATTAATAATGTTTATGATTTAATTGATTTTTAACTAGTATAAGTTCTTATTAATTGTGTATATGGTTTTGTGTTGATGTTGATGTTAATAACAGAAGTACATCTCATTTTATTTTTTTTTAAGAGAACGGGGGAAATGGATGCCCTAAAAGCATTTGATTAGTGTAATTCATTAACTTCAAGGGGAGAAGTGCCTATGTTTTGTTGGCAGGTTCAAAAAGTCACCTGTCCATCTGACCAGACTGTGTGCCTCTGAACACACGAGATCCAGTGAACAGAGATGTCATCACACAGCCGTGGTACTTCAGACATGGATCAGAAGTGGACCTGTCAGGACACAGTTGTGTCTGAACACTACACAGACAGTTTACCAACAGAAATTTTATGTTGTTATTATGATGTTGTGTCTCTAGCAATTTTTCAGGTATCCTTTGTTTTAAGATTTAGAAGGATCTGAAGAACAACTTGAACATCAAAACTCTCAGTCACTGATCAGCTGCCAGCTGACATCACGGGAGCAGTGAGCGTTCCAAGACTGAATCGTGTTAGAGAAATTCTGTAGAAGATCTAAGAAATGTAGAGACTCCATCTAACTGTATATAAAGCAAATTGTAGTTGTGTGTTTACCCTTTCAGCAAATTGCTTTCACGCTTAGACTACATATATACCAGAGCACATGTGTTAAAAGTAGTTAGATAATAGTTTATGATAAAGAGTTTAGCCTGTGTAGTAATTGTTATGTTAGTATAAAGTATAAGTATTCCCCCTTCAAGAGGTAGCGTAAGAATCTTTGAAAGTTCATTTAACGTTAAAGTTTTAGCTGTGAGTTTGTAAGTATGGTGTCATTTACATGGAACAAACTGCTTACGGTAATTGTGATGTTTATAGTCATGTCCAACTGTCTGCTAGCTAATATCCAAAAGCAACAGAACATATGGGTCACTCTGGCACATTGAACTAGCCAAAGGTCAATGTGTTTGAGCCTAGCCACTCTAAAAAGGCTCGCTTGCTAGACTAAGGAAGGATTGAACTTAACATCCACAATGTTAAGTGAGCTTTCAGACGGTGTGAGTAGCGTATATCATGCAGTATTATAAAACCAAGGTGCAGTTGACTTTTGCTCTTAGCACAAAGACATGGTTGTGAGGAATTTGAAGGCATGTGCTGCTTGAATTTTGCTGATCATTCAACTTCCATCCACAAGCAACTACAACAGCTACAGGATGGGTTACATGCCCTGAAAGAAGATAGTGACCCCATTGGAAGTTGGTTCTCCAGCTGGGGCATCACCGGATGGTTAAGGTCTCTTGTGCTAGAAGAGGGAGGGACTTTACTTATAATGTTAATTGAGATGACAGTCTAACTTGTGTGTTATCTTATCCAAAGCCTGGTTTGTGCAAAAAGAGAAAGGGGGAATTGTTGC
>NW_015380025.1:0-6926 GCF_001522545.3 Parus major
GGGAGGGTGGGGCTCACCTGCCGGGGCCACCCGGAGGATTTCCCACTCCTTGGAGTCGTTGGGGTCCGGGACCCCCAAATCCTCCTCGGGCTCCAGGCGGGAAATGATGTTGGGCTTGGGAATGGGGAAATCTGGAGCCGGGAAAGGGAAATCAAAATCAAAATCAAATTGAAAATAAAAATTGAAAATAAAAATAAAAATAAAAAAGAGAAAAAAATTGAAAATAAAAGTCGAAAATAAAAATAAAAATAAGAATAAAAATAAGAAAAAGGTAAAAATAAGAATAGAAATAAGGATAAAAATAAGAATAAAAATAAGAAAAAATAAAGAGAAGAATAAGAATAAGAACAAGAACAAGAATGAAAATAAGAAAAAATAAAAATAAAGATACGAATCAAAGTAAAAATGAAAATAGAAATGAAAATAAAAATAAGAATAAAAAAATAAATAAGAAAATAAAGAAGAATAAAAATAAGAATAAAAGTAAAAAGCAGAAGGGAAAGAAAAGAAAAAGGAAAAAAAAAAGGAAAACAAAGAGAAAAAGAAAAAGAAAAAAACAAATTAAAAGAAAATATTGTAAAGTAAAATAATAAACCAAATTATAAATACAATCAAATAGAAATGAGAAATTAAATTAAAATAACAAAACATAATAAATATAAAGAAAACAAAATAAATAGAAAAGGAATTGAAAATAAAATGAGAAATTAAATAGAAATTAAGTTAAAAACAAGGGAATAAATTAAAATAAAATAGAGAAATGAAATAAAATAAATAGAAAAAATAAAGTAAGAAAATAAATAAAAAATAAAATTAAATTTAAAAAAATAAAATAAAGTAAAATAAAATAAAGTAAAATAAAATAAAATAAAATAAAATAAAATAAAATAAAATAAAATAAAATAAAATAAAATAAAATAAAACAGACAAAACCAGGTCCATTAGAACTCAATTTCCATTCAAATTCCATTTAAAATCTCAATTTTAAATTCCATTTAAAATCTCAACGCGGCGGTGCCGGATTTGATCCCGATTTTATTTTTTGGGAGCCGATTTTGGGGAGGGAGGGAGGGGATTTGGAGCTGATTTGGAGCCGATTTTTGGGCTGATTTGGGGCTGATTTTGAGCTCATTTAGTGCAGATTTCTGATCGATTTTGGGGCTGATTTAGAGCTGATTTTGGGCTGATTTAGGATCAGTTTTTGGCCTGATTTTGGGCTGATTTTGAACTCATTTAATGCAGATTTCGGATCGATTTTTGGGCTGATTTTGGGCTGATTTGGGACCAATTTGGAGCTGATTTTGGGGCCGATTTTGGGGCTTTTTGGCTGATTTTGATGATGATTTGGAGCTCATTTGGGGCTGAATTTTGGGACTGATTTGGTGCTAATTTGGGGCTGATTTTGAGCTCATTTACTGCAGATTTCGGATCAATTTTTGGGCTGATTTGGGGCCGATTTTTGAGCTGATTTAGGATCAATTTTGGGCTCATTTTGGGATGATTTGGGATCAATTTTTGGGCTCATTTTGGGATGATTTGGGATCAATTTTTGGGCTCATTTTGGGCTGATTTGGGGCCGATTTTGAGCTGATTTAGGATCAATTTTTGGGCTCATTTTGGGCCAATTTTGGGCTGCTTTAGGATCAATTTTGGGCCGATTTTGGTGCTCACCCAGCAGCATCAGGGACTCGTAGCTCTCCTGCATGGTGCCGGTACCGGCTCCGCTCCCGGTTCCGTTCCCGGTTCCTCTCCCGGTCCCGGTTCCGCCGGGCTCGGTTCGGGCCCCCCCCGGTTCCGGAGCCGCTCGGGGGCCCCGGGGCTGCCCCGGTTCCGTTCCCGGTTCCTCTCCCGGTTCTGTTCCCGGTCCCGGTCCCGGTCCCGGTTCGGGCCCCCCGGGGTCCCCCCGGTTCCGGAGCCGCTCGGGGGCCCCGGGGCTGCCCCGGTTCCGCTCCCGGAGGCTCCGCCCGGGCCGGATGGAGCCGCCGCCGCTGACCCGGGAAGTTCCGCCCCCGCCGGCGGCCGCGGCCCCTCCTCTTCCTCTTCATCATCATCCTCATCATCATCATCATCATCATCTTCTCCTTCTCCTCCTCTTCATTATCGTCATCTTCATCTTCATCCTGTTCTCCTCATCATCATCTTCATCTCCTCCTCCCCTTCCTCTTCATCTTCATCATCCTCATCCTGCTCTCCTCCTCCTTCTTCCCCTCTTCGTCATCATCATCATCCTCATCATCATCATCTTCTCCTTCTCCTCCTCTTCATCTTCATCATCTTCATCTTCTCCTCCTCTTCCTCTTCATCATCATCATCATCATCTTCTCCTCCTCCTCTTCATCATCTTCATCTTCATCCTGCTCTCCTCCTCCCCCTCTTCCTCATCATCATCATCATCATCTTCTCCTTCTCCTCTTCCCCCTCTTCCTCATCATCTTCATCTTCTCCTTCTCCTCCTCTTCCACTTCATCATCATCCTCATCATCATCATCTTCTCCTCCTCTTCCTCTTCATCATCATCATCTTCATCTTCTCCTTCTCCTACTCTTCCTCTTCATCATCCTCATCCTGTTCTCCTTCTCCTCCTCATCTTCATCTCCTCCTCCCCTTCCTCTTCATCCTCATCCTGCTCTCCTCCTCCTCCTCCTCCTTCTTCCCCTCTTTGTCATCATCATCATCCTCATCTTCATCCTGCTCTCCTCCTTTTCCTCCTCGTCTTCCTCATCATCTTCTCCTTCTCTTCCTCTTCATCATCTTCATCCTGTTCTCCTCCTTCTCCTTCTCCTCTTCCTCATCATCATCTTCATCCTCATCCTGTTCTCCTCATCATCATCTTCATCTCCTCCTCCCCTTCCTCTTCATCCTCATCCTCATCCTGCTCTTCATCTCCTCCTCCTTCTTCCCCTCTTCCTCATCACCATCATCTTCATCTTCATCCTGCTCTTCTCCTCCTCCTCATCTTCCTCTCCTCCTTCTCCTCATCCTCATCCTCCTCATCTTCATCCTCATGCTGCTCTTCTCCTCCTCATCTTCATCCTCATCTTTACCTTCTCTTCCTCCTTCTCCTCATCATCATCATCTTCATCCTGCTCTTCTGCGCCTCCTCATCTTTATCTCCTCCTCCTCTTCATCATCTTCATCCTCATCTTCATCCTCCTCATTTTCATCCTCCTCCCGTTCTCCATCTTCATCCTCAGACAGCTTTTCTCCTCCTCCTCCTCCTCATCTTCATCCCCATCCTGCTCTCCTCCTCCTGGTCTTTCTCATCATCATCTTCTTCTCCTCCTGATCTTCATCTTCTTCTCCTCCTCATCCTCATCTGCTCCTCATCATCATCATCTTCATCCTCATCCTGCTCTTCTCCTCCTCCTCATCTTCATCCTCATCTTCATCCTCCTCCCATTCTCCATCTTCATCCTCAGACAGCTTTTCTCCTCCTCCTCCTCCTCCTCTTCACCTTCCTCTTCTCCTCCTCCTCTTCTTCATCCCCATCCTGCTCTCCTCTTCCTCATCTTCATCCTCCTCTTCATCCCCACCCCGCTCTCCTCCTCCTCATCTTCATCGTCATCCTCTTCTTCATCCCCATCCCTTCCTCCTCCTCTTCTTCATCCTCCTCTTCCTCATCCCCATCTTCGTCTCTTCTTCTTCATCCCCATCCTGCTCTCCTCCTCCTCTTCCTCATCCTCATCCTCCTCTTCTTCACCCCCATCCCTTCCCCCTTCCTCCTCCTCATCTTCATCCTCCTCTTCCTCATCCCCATCCTCATCCTCCTCTTCTTCATCCCCATCCCTTCCCCCTCCTCCTCATCTTTGTCCTCATCTTCATCCCCACCCCGCTCTCCTCTTCCTCCTCATCTTCATCCTCCTCTTCCTCATCCCCATTCTCTTCTTCTTCATCCCCATCCCACTTTTCTCCTCCTCTTCCTCATCCTCCTCTCCTTCATCCCCATCCCTTCCCCCTCCTCCTCCTCATCTTCATCCTCCTCATCTTCATCCCCACCCCGCTCTCCTCTTCCTCCTCATCTTCATCCTCCTCATCCTCCTCATCTTCATCCCCATCCCTTCCTCCTCCTCCTCCTCCGGGCAGCTCCGAGCGGGGCACGAGGGAAGCACAAAAGGCGTTGAAGGCCCAAAGAAATGAAAAACGAGGAAGAGGAAGAAGAGAAAGAAGAGGAAGAGGAGGAAGAAGAGGAAGAAGAGGAAGAAGAGGAATCCGAACCCTCAAAATGCCGGCGGCGGCCATGAGGCCGCCAGGCGGGAAATCTCCCCTCAGCGCGGCGCTGGCCAATCAGCGCGCCGCTACGACGAGTGGCGGCCGATTCAACCAATCAGAGCGAGCGCTGGGGTTCGGGCGGGAAAAACCAACCAATGGCAGCGATTGGAGGGCGGGGCCGCGCTGTGGGTGTATAAAGGGGGTCTCTGAGGGGGAGAGGGGCTTGCCTCAAAATGGTGGGGGAGGAATGGGCCAGGAATGGCCGGGAATGGTCTGGGAAGGTCGGGAATGGCTCAGGAATGGCTCGGGAATGGCTCGGGCCGGGCAGGAGGCCAAGGAACCGCCGCGGGTGAGTCGGGGATGGAGCAGGGACTCCCCACAGCCGGGGCAGGACTCGGGAATGCCCTGGAGCCCGCGGGGAAGGCCCCGGAGCGGCCTGGAAGCGGCTCCTGGCGGGAATCCCGGCCTGATCCCCCTGAGGGGATTCACAAAATTCCAGCGTTTCCCGGTGGAATTCCTCCTCCTCCCCGGAATTCCCACCCGGGCTGGAGCCGGTTTAATGGGGTTTAATCGCTGGATGGAGCCCCGAGAGCTCCTTTGGAGCTGTTCCGCCTTCGCCAGGTTCTCCCCCCACCACCAAAAAAAAGCCGATTTTAAGCCCAAAAGGGACTTGGTGAACGCCTGGATTTTGGGGTGAAATTCAGATGGATGCGGCAGCGAAACAAACCTGGAATTCGGGGGAGAATCCCCCTTTTTTCACCTTTTATTCTGGAAACTTCCTGCCCCATTTGAGCCGCTTTAACCTTGTGAGTGCCAAATCCACCCTGAATCCACCCCAAATTCCCCAAATTCAGGCTCAAAGGAGACTTTTAAAACACCGAAATTTAAGGATGAAACTGATGGGAGCAGGATTGATGCAAACCTGGAATTTGGGGGAGAATCCCCCAGTTTTCACTTTTTATTCTGGAAACTTCCTGCCCCATTTGAGCCGCTTTAACCCCTTGAGTTCCAAATCCACCCCAAAACTCCCCGGATCCTCCCCAAAACCCCCAAATTCAGGCTCAAAGGAGACTTCTAAAACACCGAAATTTAAAGACGAAACCGACGCGAGCGGCAGCGATGCAAACCTGGAATTCTGGGGCGAAATCCCCATTTTCCACTTTTTATTCTGCAAAACCCCCAATTTCACCCCCAAAAACGCCCAAACCCCCCCAAAATCAGCTCCAGGAGGGGTCGTACCCCGTCCAGTCCGAGGGCGGCGCCAGGAAGACGCGGCGTCCCCGGCACACGACGCTGACGACGCCGCGGTAGCCGGCGCGGGGGACGCCGGATTTGAGGTCGTCCATCAAACCCAAAGCTTTGGCCAAAACCTTGAAGGAATCTCGGCCTCGATATTGGAGCCTGACCGGCCCCGAATCCCTCCCCGCTCCTTTCTGGAGCTCCTCCAGTTGGATTTCGGGAGCGGAATAAACCTGCTGGATGAAGAAACGTTCGTACTCGTCCTTTTTGAGGTAAGAAAGGTCCATTTGGGTGAAAGGCACGAAGCGGTCGTTGAGTTTGATGAACTTCAGGTACTGATCGAAGAACTGCCCGTGGCTGACGCCCTTGCGGCCGAAGGTCATCGTCCTGGACACTTCCGGCCGGACGCAGGAGCGGCCGCGCCGCTGCTCCGGCTGCCTCATCCAATCGTCCCAAAACGCCGCCGGCCATTTGGGCTCCAGCTCTTCCCAAAGTTCCGCCAGCAACAACCAACCCAAGCCGGGGAAGAAATCGGTGCGGTACAGCAGCTCGGCGCGCGCCGCGTCCACCAGGCCCTCGCGGCCGTTGTCGTTCCACGCCGAGGCGCACCAGAGCGTGGGGTCCCCCCGGAGGAGCGGCAGAACCGCCTGGAAATACTCGAAGAAATCCGGCGCCACCTCCAGGTCGTCCTCCACCACGATGGCGGCGCGGTAGCGGAAGGTGCGGAACACCTGGCCCAGCGCCCAGCGGTAGTGCCGGGAGATCCGGTAATAACCCTGGAACTTGCGGTGCTCCGGCGGCACCGGCACGTCCGAGAGGTCGGGCTGGCGGATGTGAGCCACGGCGCGGCCGTAGGAGGCGATGACCGCCGCCGTCTCGGCGTGGCCGCAGTCCTGAGAGACGATGACCGGGAAGCGGCGGGCGCTGGGGCGGTAGAGCAGGATTTTATCCAGGCAGCGCCGGACGGAGCTGCGGTCGCAGGCCAGGACCAGCACCGGGATCACCGGGAGCTCCGGATCCGGCGCCGGGGTGGAGATTTGGGGCGGTTTGGGGGTTTTTTGGCGGCGGAGGCGGGAGGAGAGTTGGATTTGGAGGAGGAGCTGGCGCTGGAGGCGGAGCTCGGACTCGGCGTCCTGGGCCAGGCGGAGGAGCTGCGCCGGGAGGTGCCGGGAATTTTCCGGAATGTCCGGAGGGGCCGGGAAGGAGGCGGGGCGGCTCCAGAGGAAGAGGAGGAGGAGGCAGTTCCAGGCGAGGAAGAGCGCGGCCCCGGCCAGAGCAAGGGTGGTCTTCTTGAGCATCCTTCACATGGGGCTGGGGAGGAGGAGGAGAAAGGGTTAAAAATGGGGGGAAAACGGGGGAAATTGGGAAAAAATGGGGGAAAAAAATGGGGGAAAATGGGAAAAACAGCTGGAAAATGGGGGAAAAACAGCTGGAAAATGGGGATAAAGCGGCTCAAATGGGGCAGGAATTTTCCAGAA
>NW_015380025.1:8746-11316 GCF_001522545.3 Parus major
TAAAGCGGCTCAAATGGGGCAGGAATTTTCCAGAATAAAAAGTTAAAAAAGGGGGATTCTCCCCCAAATTCCAGGTTTGCATCAATCCTGCTCCCATCAGTTTCATCCTTAAATTTCAGTGTTTTAGAAGTCCCCTTCGAGCCTGAATTTGGGGGTTTTGGGGTGGATTCAGGGTGGATTTGGCACTCACAAGGTTAAAGCGGCTCAAACGGGGCAGGAATTTTCCAGAATAAAAGGTGAAAAACGGGGGATTCTCCCCCGAATTCCAGGTTTGTTTCGCTGCCGCATCCATCTGAATTTCACCCCAAAATCCAGGCGTTCACCAAGTCCCTTTTGGGCTTAAAATCGGCTTTTTTTTGGTGGTGGGGGGAGAACCTGGCGAAGGCGGAACAGCTCCAAAGGAGCTCTCGGGGCTCCATCCAGCGATTAAACCCCATTAAACCGGCTCCAGCCCGGGTGGGAATTCCGGGGAGGAGGAGGAATTCCACCGGGAAACGCTGGAATTTTGTGAATCCCCTCAGGGGGATCAGGCCGGGATTCCCGCCAGGAGCCGCTTCCAGGCCGCTCCGGGGCCTTCCCCGCGGGCTCCAGGGCATTCCCGAGTCCTGCCCCGGCTGTGGGGAGTCCCTGCTCCATCCCCGACTCACCCGCGGCGGTTCCTTGGCCTCCTGCCCGGCCCGAGCCATTCCCGAGCCATTCCTGAGCCATTCCCGACCTTCCCAGACCATTCCCGGCCATTCCTGGCCCATTCCTCCCCCACCATTTTGAGGCAAGCCCCTCTCCCCCTCAGAGACCCCCTTTATACACCCACAGCGCGGCCCCGCCCTCCAATCGCTGCCATTGGTTGGTTTTTCCCGCCCGAACCCCAGCGCTCGCTCTGATTGGTTGAATCGGCCGCCACTCGTCGTAGCGGCGCGCTGATTGGCCAGCGCCGCGCTGAGGGGAGATTTCCCGCCTGGCGGCCTCATGGCCGCCGCCGGCATTTTGAGGGTTCGGATTCCTTTTCTTCCTCTTCTTCCTCTTCTTCCTCTTCTTCCTCCTCTTCCTCCTCTTCCTCTTCTTCCTCTTCCTCGTTTTTCATTTCTTCGGGGCTTCAAGGCCTTTTGTGCTTCCCTCGTGTCCCGCTCGGAGCCGCCCAGAGGAGGAGGAGGAGGAGGAAGGGATGGGGATGAAGATGAGGAGGATGAGGAGGATGAAGATGAGGATGAGGAGAAGAGGGAGGTGGGGATGAAGAGGAGGATGAAGATGAGGAGGAAGAGGAGAGCGGGGTGGGGATGAAGATGAGGAGGATAAAGATGAGGAGGAGGAGGGGGAAGGGATGGGGATGAAGATGAGGAGGAGACGAGGATGGGGGTGAGGATGAGGAGGATGAAGAAGAGGAAGATGAGGATGAAGATGAGGATGAGGAGGAGAGTGGTGCAGGGATGAAGAGGAGGATGAAGATGAGGAGGAAGAGGAGAGCAGGATGGGGATGAAGAAGAGGAGGAGACGAGGATGGGGATGAGGAAGAAGAGGATGAAGATGAAGAGGAGGAGGAGGAAGGGATGGGGATGAAGAAGAGGAGGATGAGGATGAAAATGAGGAGGAGGAAGAGAAGAGGAAGGTAAAGATGAGGAGGAGGAGGAGGAGGAGAAAAGCTGTCTGAGGATGAAGATGGAGAACGGGAGGAGGATGAAGATGAGGAGGAGAAGATGAGGATGAAGATGAGGAGGAGGATATAAAGATGAGGAGGAGAAGAGCAGGATGAGGATGAAGATGATGAAGAGGAAGAGGGGGAGGAGGAGAAGGAGGAGGAGAACAGGATGAGGATGAAGATGAGGAGGAAGAGAAGATGAAGATGAGGAGGAGGAGAAGAGCAGGATAAAGATGAAGATGATGATGAGGAAGAGGAGAAGAGGAAGATGATGAGGAGAAGGAGGAGAAGGAGAAGAGCAGGATAAAGATGAAGATGATGATGATGAAGAGGAAGAGGGGGAGGAGGAGAAGGAGGAGAACCGGATGAGGATGAAGATGATGACGATGATGAAGAGGAGGAGAAGATGATGATGATGAGGATGATGATGATGACGAAGAGGGGAAGAAGGAGGAGGAGGAGAGCAGGATGAGGATGATGATGATGAAGAGGAAGGGGAGGAGGAGATGAAGATGATGATGAGGAGGAGGAGAAGATGAGGAAGAGGAGAAGAGCAGGATGAAGATGAGGAGGAGAGCAGGATGAAGATGAAGATGAGGAAGAGGGGGAGGAGGAGAAGAAGGAGGAGGAGAGCAGGATGAGGATGATGATGATGAAGAGGAAGGGGAGGAGGAGATGAAGATGATGAGGAGGAGAACAGGATGAGGATGAAGATGAAGATGACGATAATGAAGAGGAGAAGGAGAAGATGACGATGATGAAGAGGAAGAGGAGGAGAAGGAGAAGATGAAGATGATGAGGATGATGATGATGATGAAGAGGGGAAGAAGGAGGAGGAGGAGAGCAGGATGAGGATGAAGATGATGATGAGGAAGAGGAGGAGGAGAAGATGATGATGATGATGATGAAGAGGAAGAGGAGGAGAAGATGAAGATGA
>NW_015380026.1:0-1872 GCF_001522545.3 Parus major
ATCTTGTCTCCTGTTCTCTAAACTACTTTTTCACCCAGTGATTTAAAAAACTTTCTGATCTACACACACTTACTCTTTTAGCCCTTTCTATCTAACTTCAACATTTGTTTTCATGTATCACCATGAAAACATGCTCATGAATTTCATATTACATGAAATTCAGTGTTTCTTTGAATTGTAGAACTAAATATTAAAAACAAGGGCACACACACTGTATCTCAGACTCCAACATCTGCCCCTCTCTTTTTAAAAAAAAACAATAAATAAAAAAAAATCAACCCAAATCTTTTCTTGGATTACTTTTCAAGAAGGGCTATTTTTCCTTCACTCATGTTTTAACAAATGAGGCTCTACAATATTAATTTTCCCACTCTTTCAATTGAAACCCAAAGTCCATTGCTCCTGCATGTGGGATCCAAGCTGTTCAGCTGTCCGCTGTGGTCTCAATACAGTTCACATTTGCGTGCTCGCCCCTCCGCTCTTTGAGCTGTCTGTTTGTCTCTGCAGCTGATGAGTTTCCATCTTCTTCGCTAGGAAGTTACTTTTGTTTTGAATATGTGAATACACAAGCAGAGACTTTCTTCCAAATTATTAATTGAAATGAATTTTTCATCTTTTTGCTTCTAAACCTTTGACCAGAGCTAAAGAACTGTCTCTCAACTTTGTTTAACTACTGTTAGGACAATGCCTGATAATTGATGGAATTTGCTTTGTAACCAACTTGTTTTAAAAAGGACTGTTCAGGAATTATTTGAAATAGATATAAAATATTTACACTTTTTCCAAAAATTTAAGATATATAAGGTTTTTATACTTTTGAGGCATAGCCTTGGTTCCCCCTCCTTTTTTTTTGTAATTAAGGTATTTGGGTGTTTTGTTATGACAATGAAAAACCACCAAATTAAAACACTTGCACATGTATACACCTATAGGAAATAACACTTCTACAGAAATCAAAAAGTTATTAAAAAGATGTATAATTAGTATCATACAAGATTAAACTTATCTAAATAATCTGTAATATGAATTGCTAAATGTACTAAATATATAGTCTCATCCCAGAGTCTGCTACAGCTGATAAATCAATGGAAGATTGGAAAATTATGTCCGGCTAACAATTTTCCAAGCCCACTGTAAAATCCAGCTGCTATATTAATTCACTAACTGCCAAGTCAAATTGATCTGAATATTGTTTTGATGCAGGAAACTTCTGGGTTTATTGGTAAATTCTCTATCCAGGTCAAGTCACAGCTTGGCCAGAGCCTTAGACCTCATCTGGAAAGATGTCTCTTAAGTCATTTTCAAAGCAAGGGGTTTAAAAATAGTAGCTATAAGATGCTTAAAAAACACTGTAAACTTTTAGAAGGCATTTGTATAAAACAAATGATCAGATGTCTCAGGTAATTGACTCATTCAACCATTCAGCAGTTAATTTAATCTGAAGTTTCTTTCATAACAGTTAACTTTTACCCATGATACATTTTCTTAGAATCCTGGAAACTAAAATAATGAAGTTACATTAAATTAGGCAAATGCAAATCTTCTTAAAACTTTGGAAATACTGAAAAATAAGAAAGCTATAACAAACAAAAACTGCAGAAATTGCAACAATTTGCTGATTTCCTAACAATATAGTTTGCAAAGCTTCTAATTTTTGAATTGTCCAATTAAAACTCTTTCTTTTTTATCCTTCTCTGAGATGTCCAGCTTTCTGTTGCTTCTTTTTTTGTTTTGTTTTGTTGCTTTCGGTAGTTTCACCCAAGTTGCTTCAGTTGTTTAGCTGCGGTTGCCATGGCGACAGCATTTCTGGCTGCTGTGTTCTGCCGTGTGCTGCTTTTGAATCTGAGAAAAAACTCTAAAAACTTATATTTA
>NW_015380027.1:0-2903 GCF_001522545.3 Parus major
AGGAGGAGGAGGCATGCGCTGCTGTTCCAGCAGGTGAACGTCCAGCCTGCCCTTGGGCCGCCCGTGCAGCTGGCTCTGCGTGTGGGTCAGCACCGAGGGCAGCAGAGACCCCCCTAATTCAGGGGAGGGGTCCAGCAGGAGGTTGTGGGGCTCCAGGGGAGGACCCTCACCCACCAGCCGCCCGTGCTCGGGGGTTTTGGGCAGGAAGGAGTGCGGCGGCGGCGGCGGCGGAGGCGGCGGAGCCTGCCCCAGCTCCTTCCCGCCCGATAAATGTTCCGGAGCTTTCTTCATCTCGTACGACTCCAGCGTTGGGGGCGGCTGGTGGCCGTAGTGGACCACCGAGGTGGCCGCCAGCGCGTCGCCCCCTCCTCCGGCCCCTCCGCCGCCGGCCCCCCGGAATTCTTTGCCTCTCTCGGGTTTTTTCTTCTCCTTCAGCAGCGCCAGCTCCAGCGGAGCCTCCAGGTTGGAGTTGGGCCGGATGACGCTCTGCAGTTGGTAGCGCTCCTCCTTGCCCAGCGCCCCTCCGTAGCCGGCCATGCTTTTGGGGCGCTCCTCGCATCCCCCCAGACCCTCTCGGGGCGGGCTGGGCGCCTGCAGGAGGTGCTGGATCAGGAAATCCTCGTCCTCGCTGCGTTCCGCCGCCAGCAGCTCCGCGTCTCCTTTCCCTCCTTTCCCGAAACTCGGCGGCGCTCCGCTGGCCGCCGGCGGCCGCTCCATCCCTCCTCCTCCTCCTCCCGCCGCCGCCGCGCCGTAACCCTGCGGGGCCATGAAAGACGGCGACAACACCGAGCCCAAATATTTCTGGGATTGCCCCGGCGACGCCCCGCTCTGCGGCCGCCCGGCCGGCGGCGACTGCAGCGGCCGGATGATGGGAGAAGGGCTGGACCCCCCCAAACCGGCGTAGGGCAACGGCGGCCCCGGCATGGCCGGAGAGTGCCCGGTGCTGTAACTCAGCGAGGGGCTCGCCGTGGGCAACCCCTGCGAGGGAGCCGGGGGTCCGTAGCCCCCCGTTTGTCCCCCCTCGGGCTGGACGCCGTAGGGCAGCGCCTGCAGCTGCTCGGGCGAGTAGGTCCCGCAGCCTTGCAGCCCGCTTTGCCCGCCGCTTTGGCCGCCGCCTTGGTAGCCGCCGCTTTTCCCCGCCAGCTCCCCGGCTTGGCCGCCGCTGAACCCCGCCGAGGGCTGCGCGGGCCCCGCTAAATTTTGGGGCGCCCCTGCCGCGCTGTAAGCCGGGGCTCCCCCCATGGCTAGCAGGCTTTGGGGCGGCTGGCCCGGCGAGTAAGCCGGCGACTGGCTGGCGATGACGGAGCTGGCTTTCGGCGTGCTGGGCGTGTAGCTGCTCTGGCACTTGGGCGTGTTGGTGGAACGCGGCGGCGGCTGCCGCGCCGCCGAGTAACTCTTGGATTTCCCGGCGTTTCCCCCGCCGGCCGCGCCGCCGTTGCCGTTGCCGGAATAAACGGGCGATTGGATGATGGGGCGGTAACCGGGCTCGGCGCGGGGAGCCGCCGGCGGGTTTTTGGGGGCTTGTTGAGACCCCTCGGAGCTGGCCGGCGATTGTTCCCCCAGCGGGCTGCAGGACAGCGGGGCGCGGTGCGCCGTCACCTGTTGGTAGGAACCGCCGCAGCTCAGGTAGTGCTGCAGGCTGGGCGCCGGCGCCAGCTGCGCTTGGGCGCCGCCGGGCCGCTGGTAGTGCTTGATAACGCTGTCCTGTCGCGATATGGCGCGATCTCCCCCTCCTCCTCCTCCTCCNTCCAAACCCCCCAACCCCTCTCACCTTGAGCGGCTTCAGCGGCTCCATCCCTTCTCCCTCCTCTCCTCCCTTCTTCCCCCTTCCTCTCCCTCTCCCCCTCGGCCTCTTGGCTCCGTCGGGGAACCCGGGCGGCTCCAGGGGCCGAATCCTCGGCCTCCCCCTTGGCCTGGGGGGTCCTTCCCTCTTGGGCTTGGTTGGTTTCCTCCCTCTCTTCTTGGGGGCGGCGTGAGCCCCGGGGTGGGGACAGAAATCGATGTCACCCATGGGCGTCAGGGGAGGCCGGCGGCAGCTGGAGATGAGGTCGGGCAGGAGGTCGGGGAGACGCCGCGAGTTGAGGCGGATGTCGGCGGGCACGTCCGCCTTGTCCTCGTCGTCCTCGAACTCGTACTCCTGCGCGTAGGTTTTTTTGGGGGGCGGGAAGGGGTCTCTCTTCCTCAGCAGGTGGAAAGAGGAGGTTTTCAGCAGCTTTTTGGGTTTGGAGGAGCAGAATAAAGGCGTGCTGAGAGGAGGAGGGGGTTTGGGGACGCCCTCGCCCGTGCTCTGGATCAAACCCAGCGGCTCGGCGTTGACCGTGGAGGGCAGCTCGTGTTTGGGGGGCTCCAAGCCCAGCTGAGGGGGGTCCCCGCCGGCTCCTCCGTCCTGGGGGCAGAAGGAGGGGTAGCTCTGCCCCATGTCGTAAGGAGGAGGGGGTTTCAAGCCTTCTCCTCGCCCTTCCAGCCCGGCCCCGGCGTTGCTGCCGTCCTCCTCCTCCTCTTCCTCGCCGGCCTTGGGGAAATCCTCGGGCGGCGGCCCGAACATGTCCTCCATGCCGGGGAAGAAGCCGCGATCCTCGTCCTGCAGCAGAGCGTCCGGGAAGCAGATGGAGGTGAGGGGAACGAAGCGCCCCTTGCCGCCGGCCGGGCTCCCCCCTTCGGAAAACTGATCCTTGGCTTCGCTGGGCACGGCCGGGACGCCCGCCTCGGGGTCCAGCAGGTGTCCGGCCGGGCCTTGCACCCCAGCGCTCTGCCCCAGGTGAGGTTCCAAACCCAGCGGGGGCTCCAGGAAATCCTGGATTTCTTGGGGAGGGGGCAACACCTCCATGGAGTCCGGGGGGAGCGGCGGCGGGGCCTGAGGGTCCAGCCCTTGCGAGCGCACCTGGTGCAGGTGAGCTTCCAGC
>NW_015380028.1:0-1868 GCF_001522545.3 Parus major
GGGGACAGACGGGTGACAGCACCGCGGGTGGAGGGACACCGTGGTGGCGGGCGGGTTGACGCGGGTGACAGCGCCGCGGGACAGGGTGACACCCGGAGGGGACGCGAGGCGGGAGGCGGCGGCGGCCGTGTGTCACCCCGCGCTGTCCCCGTGTCCCCAGGCGTGTCCCCAGGGGTGTCCCCAGGGGTGTCCCTGGCCAGCCCCCCGGGCACAGAGCGCTGGCCCCGGGACCCCCCTGGGGACACGGAGCCCGACGGGGACAAAGTGTGCGCCGTGTGTGGGGACAAGGCCAGCGGGTACCACTTCCACGTCATGAGCTGCGAGGGCTGCAAGGGCTTCTTCAGGTGTGGGGACACCGCGGGGACACTGCGGGGACAGCCGGGGACAGCCGGGGACACCGCGGGGACACTGCGGGGACACCGCGGGGACACTGCGGGGACAGCCGGGGACACTGCGGGGACACGGCGGGGATAGCCGGGGACAGCCGGGGACACTGCGGGGACACCGCGGGGACACCGCGGGGACAGTCGGGGATAGCCGGGGACACTGCGGGGACAGCCGGGGACACTGCGGGGACACCGCGGGGACACTGCGGGGACAGCCGGGGACACTGCGGGGACACTGCGGGGACACTGCGGGGACAGCCGGGGACACTGCGGGGACACCGCGGGGACACTGCGGGGACAGCCGGGGACACTGCGGGGACACTGCGGGAACACCGCGGGGACAGCCGGGGACGGCCGGGGACAGTCGGGGACACTGCGGGAACACCGCGGGGACACCGTGGGGACATCGCGGGGACAGAGTGGGATGGGGTAAGGGAACAGGGTGGGATGCGACAAAGGGGACAAGGTGGGACAAGGTGGGACAAAGGGACAAAGAGGATGGGAAAGGACGGGATGCGACAAAGGGACAAAGGGACAGGGAGGGACAAAGCAGGACGGGACAAAGGGACAGAGCGAGGGGACTCGATGGGACGCGGTGGCACAGGACGGTCCCGCGGAGCCGCTGCCACCCCGCGCGTGGGCCCCGCGCTGTCCCCGTGTCCCCGCAGGCGCTCCGTCATCAAAGGTGTCACCTTCACGTGTCCCCTGGCGCGGCGCTGCCCTGTCACCAAGGCCAAGCGGCGACAGTGCCAGGCCTGCCGCCTGCAGAAGTGCCTGGCCGTGGGCATGAGAAGGGACAGTGAGTGACAGCGGGGACACCCGCGGGGACACGGGACAGCGGGGAGACGGAGGAGCTGGAGGGGACAGGGGGGACACGGCGGGGAGGGGACACAGGGGACACGTGGCGGTGATGGGGACAGGGGACACCTGGCGGTGATGGGGGACACAGGGGACAGGGGACACCTGGCGGTGATGGGGACAGGGGACACAGGGGACACCTGGAGGTGATGGGGACAGGGGACACAGGGGACACCTGGCGGTGATGGGGACACAGGGGACACCTGGAGGTGATGGGGACAGGGGACACCTGGCGGTGATGGGGACAGGGGACAGGGGACACCTGGCGGTGATGGGGACAGGGGACACCTGGAGGTGATGGGGACAGGGGACAGGGGACACCTGGAGGTGATGGGGACAGGGGACACAGGGGACACCTGGAGGTGATGGGGACAGGGGACACAGGGACACGTGGCGGTGATGGGGACGGGGACACCTGGCTGTAATGGGGACGGGGACAGGGGACACCTGGAGGTGATGGGGACAGGGGACACCTGGAGGTGATGGGGACAGGGGACACCTGGCGGTGATGGGGACAGGGGACACCTGGCGGTGATGGGGACACGCCACCCGGACAGCGGGGACAGGGACGGGGGAGCACCCGGGTGGGATAAAGGGGACGTGGAGGGGACAAGGGACAGAGAG
>NW_015380029.1:0-1918 GCF_001522545.3 Parus major
CACAACTGGACACAGCACTGGACACACCTCACATTGGTGAGGCCTCGCCAGTGCCCACAACAGGGGGACAGTCACTGCCCTGGTCCTGCTGGCCACACCACTGCTGACCCAGCCCAGGTGCCACTGGCCTTCTTGCCCTCCTGCGCACGCACTATGGACCAGCAGGCCCAGGTCCTTTCCTGCTGGGCTCTTCCCAGCCACTCTTCCCCAGCCTGGAGCTGATGGGAGTTGTGACCCAGGGGCAGTAGCCCCAGCACTTGGCCTTGTTGCACCTCAAAGATATGAAATAGGACTGGCCCTGACAGTGGGCCCTGGGTACAGCACCGGTGACCTGCTGCCAGCTGGATTCATTCCACCACCACTCTCTGGGCCTGGCCATCTGGGCAGTGTTTTCCCAGCAAATGGGGAACCTGTTAAATCCATGGGCTGCAAGGACAATGCTCTCCAGGAGAACGCTGTGGGAGCAGAAATCAAAGGCTTTACTGAAGGTCCAGGTACACAACATCCACAGCATTTCCCCATCCATTAGGTGTTCACAGAAGGAGGCTGGGTCAGTCAAGCAGGACCTGCTTAAACCCATGCTGGCTGGGCCTGATGCCCTAGTGGTGCAGCACACATTGTGTGATTGCACTCCAGGTAATCTGTTCCATACCCTTCCCTGGCACCAAGGCCAGGCTGCCAGGCCTGTGGTTCCCCCACTTGTCCTTCCAAGCCTTCTCACAGATGGGTGTCATGTTGGCCAACCTCCCATCACCCAGGAGCTCTCCAGTTAACCAGTCCTGGTTAAACACTGATAAATGATGGAGAGAGGAGCTTTGTGAGCTGCTTCACCATCTCCATCCGTAGCCTTAGGAGGAAGGATAACATCTCCCTAGACTTGTGCATGTCTGGGCAGCACAGCATGCTCACTAACAACTCACTAACAGCTTCTTCCTGCAGTGTGGGGACTTTTTTCTGCTCCCTGTTTCTTCTGTCTTCCAGCTCAGGGGGCTGGATATACCAAGGGTAACTGGGCTTTTGGTTAAAGGCTGAGATAAAGAAGGCATTGAGTACCTGAGCCTTTTCCTGATCCCTGGAGGTCATGTTCCCACCCCAGCATGAAATAAAGGATGGAGAATCTCCTTAGCCTCTTTTTGTCATTAATGCATTTGGAAAAGTATTTTTTGGAACTTTCTTGCTGGTGACCATATTGACTAGTTGGACTTCTACCTTTCTCGTTTTCTCTCTGATTAACTTCCTGACATCCTTGTAGTCTTCCTGAGTTGCCTGACCCTTCTTTCAGAGCTCTCTGTTCTTCCCCGAGTCCCAGCAGAAGAAGCCTGCTGTTCATCCAGGCCAGCCTACCCTGAACCTGCTTACAGCACGTTGGAATGGGCTCCTGCTCCACCTGTATGACCTCCTTCCGGAGGCATGTCCAGCTTTCCTGGGCTCCTTGGCCACTCAAGGACTGCCTCCCAAGGGATTCTCTCAACCAGTGGTGAGAACAGACCAAAGCCTGTCCTCCACAAGTCGAAGGCAGTGGTTTTGCTGTCCCCCTCCCTCCCTTCCTTGAGAACTGAAATGGAATCATGTCACAGTCACTGTATCCAAGGTGGCCTTTGGCAACCCTATCTCCCACCAGTGCTCCTCTGTTTGCAAACAGCAGATGCCCTGGGGAGGGCTTGCCTACCAGCTGCATTAGGAAGTTCTCTTTCACATGCTCCAGGAACCTCCTGGACTTCTGGTCTCCTGTCTGTTGGGTGGGATTCCAGCAGACACCTGGTAAGCTGAAGATGTCATTGAGGATGTTGGCAGTGATAGATGTGGGTTCATCCTCTACCCCTAATGCAAATCTCTGCCCAGCACTGGTGAGACACAGCTGGAGGGCTGATTCTGGAATCCCAGGATGAGGGAGGCGTGTCCGTACTGGAGCAAGTCC
>NW_015380030.1:0-1887 GCF_001522545.3 Parus major
GTGTTTTCCTGCCTGCAGGAAGGCGAATCCTCCGTGAATGAGAATTGCACTCGCCGGTGCCGGTGCGAAGCCAAAGGCCAGATGGTTTGCTCTGCCTTGTCCTGTGGCGAGGACGAGGTCTGCAAGATCCAGGATGGCCAGAGGGGCTGTTACCCAGCCAGCACTGCCGTCTGCCACATCTACGGTGACCCACATTACAGCACCTTTGATGGGAAGCTCCATCACTTCCAGGGCTCCTGCAACTACACAGTGGTGACGGGCTGTGACAATTCCTCCCTTGGCTTCAGCGTCACCACCCGCAACAAACATCGCAGCAGCCGGAGCTGGACAGCTCTGAACTCTGTGGCACTGTCCCTCAAGGGCCTCCACATTGCACTGCGCGAGCACAAGGCAGTCTACGTAAGCCTCTCATGTTTATACCCGGGAACAACAGACACACTGGACACCCTGAAAGCACCCCTCTGTCCCCAGGGACAGCTTGCTACTCCCTGAGCCTGCTGCGTGCTCACAGAAGAGCATGGCAGGGCTCTGAATGGGCCATATTTGGCTGCTTATGCAGACTCAGATCCTTGGTTTCTTTCCTGAGTTTTCACTGAGCCATTGGGACAGTTGCTGCTGCCCCCAGGCAGCGGGCTTGGCCAGGGCAGGGTTTCTCACACCAGCAGTGCTTCTGGCTCACTGGCACTACCCCAGAGAGGAGCCGTGACCTCTCAGTGGAGGGCACCTCTTTATGCTTCTGTCTCTCTCTGTCCCCCTTCTCCAGATCAATGGTGCTCTGGTCTCCCTGCCTGCTTCTCCCACCCCCGGTGTGACCGTTTCCCTGAGCGGCTCCTACGTGCGGGTTGCTACCAAGCTGGGCCTGCAGCTGCAGTTCAATGGGGACCACGAGCTCCTAGTGAAGGTGTCGGAGAAGTACAAGGGCAAGCTCTGTGGGCTGTGTGGGACGTACACTGGGAGCCAGCAGGATGACTTCATGCGACCCGATGGGGTGGTTGTACCCGACTTCAACGACTTTGGAGCCAGCTGGATGGTGCCGGATGATGAGTGGCCGTGAGTCCTTGTTCCCTCATGCAGATGAAGGACAGCAGAGAGCGTGGAAGAGGGGAGCTGAGGGAGGGTTGGTGATGGTAAGCAAGGGGCAAGTGAGCAGAGGCTGTTGCTGACCCCAGGAAGAGTGGGCTGAGCCTGGGCAGGATGCTTTTCCCAGTCTGTTTGGATCCCAACTGCCTCAGTTGTTTCTTTCTGTCCACCTGAAAGCAGGGAGGGCAATGGTGCCTGTGGGCCATGTGTTCCAGCCTTTCAAGAGACAGCCATGGGGGGCCTGTCTTAGGGAGTGATCTGGACTGCAGAAGCTGAGGTTATGGGTGCGGAGGAGACCAGGAAATGCAGAGGCTGCTTTCAACAGGCTGTAGGGAACTCAGGGCTGTCTGTCTGCTTTGTAGGTGTGACCCAACTATCAGCCCACCTCCATCCTGCTCCCCTGCTGAAGAGGAGGCAGCTAACAAGCAGTGTTCAATCCTCACACACCTCGGTGGCCCGTTCCAGCCATGCCATGCAGTTCTGCCACCCAAGACATACTTGGAGAGCTGTGTCTATGACCAGTGTGCCACGGGTGGCAGCACGGAGCAGCTCTGCAATGACCTGGGGGCCTATGCTGCAGCCTGTGCTGAGGCAGGGGTTGCTCTGGGAGACTGGAGTGCTGGCACTGTCTGTGGTAAGTTTTCTCTTGACCTCCTTTGATTTCCTTGAATCTCAGAGGCAAGGAATGGGGCAGTACGTGGCGGCAGAGATTTCCCATAACTATGTAGCCCATAACTAGCCACTCTGGTGGGCCAGCCCTTGCATGAAGAAACTCTTCTGGACACGTGGAATCCCTTTCCCACACTT
>NW_015380031.1:0-3178 GCF_001522545.3 Parus major
TGAGGCAGCTTGGACTCTTTCATAGGCAGCCAAAATTTCTTTCTCTGTTGGGGTGTAGTTGGTTTCGGATTTTCTGTAGCTTCGGCTCTAGAATCTCAGTGGTCGACCCCGAGTCTTACTAGGCACCTTCTGCTAAAGGCTCTAGGACAGACCATTGTTCTCGGCTGCAGAGTAGAGCACATTTTTCACTTCTGGCCCCGTTCTGACTGGACTAAGGGCTACCGCATGAGCGATTTCTTGCTTGATCTGGGCGAAAGCTTGTTGTTGTTCAGGGCCCTAATGGAAATTGTTCTTCTTGCGGGTAACCAGGTAGAGAGGGCTCACAATCTGGCTATATTTAGGAATGTGTATTCTCTAAAAGCCTATGGCACTTAGGAAAGCTTGTGTTTTCTTCTTGTTGGTCGGTGGAGACATCGCAGTGATCTTATTGATGACTTCAGTGGGAATCTGACGCCGTCCATCTTGCTACTTTACTCCCAGGAACTGGATTTCTCGGGCAGGTCTCTTGACTTTGCTCTTCTTGATGGCAAAACCAGTCTTCAGGAGAATCTGGATGATCTTCTGTCTCTTTTCAAATACTTCTGCTGCCGTGTTCCCCCACACAATGATGTCATCAATGTACTGCAGGTGTTCTGGAGCTTCACTCTTTTCTAGCACAGTCTGGATCAGTCTATGGCAGATAGTAGGACTGTGCTTCCACCCCTGGGGCAATCGGTTCCAGGTATATTGCACACCTCTCTAGGTGAAGGCAAACTGAGGCTTGCACTCTGTTGCCAGAGGAATGGAGAAAAACGCATTTGCAATATTAATGGTCGCGTACTACTTTGCTGCCTTGGATTTTAGTTCATACTGAAGCTCCAGCATGTCTGGTACGGCTGCACTCAGTGGTGGCGTGACTTTATTCAGTCTACGGTAATCTACCGTCAGTCTCTATTTTTTACTGGACTTACGCACTGGCCATATGGGGCTGTTAAAGGGTGAACGAGCCTTGCTGACCACTTCTTGGCTCTCTAGCTCACGAATCATCGTATGGATGGGGACCACAGAGTCTCTGTCGGTGCGGTATTGTCGACGGTGCACTGTTGCTCTGGCAATTGGTACCTGTTGTTCTTCAACTCTCAGTAGTCCCACAGCAGAAGGGTTGTCTGAGAGACTAGGTAAGGTACTCAGTTGTCTGATGTTTTCTGTCTCTAGAGCAGCTATCTCAAAAGCTTAGCGATAACTTTTTGGGTTTTTGAAGTACCCGTTCCTGAGGTAATCTATGCCGAGGATGCATGGGGCCTCTGGACCAGTTACGATGGGGTGTTTCTGCTACTCATTCTCAGTTAAACTCACTTCAGTTTCCAGTACCGTGAGCTCTTGGGATCTTCCTGTCACTTCAGAAATAGAAATGGGTTCCGCTCTCACATACTTTGATGGTATTAGAGTGCATTGAGCGCCGGTATCAACCAAAGCCGTATATCTTTGTGGGTCAGATGTGCCAGGCCATCGGATCCACACTGTCCAATAGATCCGGTTGTCCCTCTCCTCTACCTGGCTAGAGGCAGGGACCCTCTAATCNTGGTTTCAACAGTACATGAGGATGGTGATAGAATATACTGTAACTCAGGACATAATCTACTTCTTATTCTATTACTATCTACATAATTTTAAATCAGTATTTTCTTTAAACTTTACACACACACACACACATATATATATATATATACAATGGAACTTTACACACAGTTCTCACTTAAAATGAGGTTTCTTTGTGGCACATATCGGGTTTTTCTATTTTTTTGCATTACTTACTAAGTGCAACTAGGTTTTTGAGTGAAGACAATCTTACGGATAGGTTTGCTCTTGCCTGAGGTGGGATTAATTTAAACAGTTTTTCTTAATATATTTCTTATGTGTACTACAGGGACTTTATTTCTATTTACTGTGTGCAAGGGTTCAGACTGGGCAGGACTAGCTCGATTGATGGATCTTCTGGTGTTAACTATCTAGGTGGCTTTTGTTAAGTTCACTTCTCAATTTTTGAAGGTTCTTCTACTAAGTGCTTTTAGGGTAGTCTTGAGTAGTCCATTGCACCGTTCAACTTTCTCAGCAGCTGGTGCATGATAAGGGATATGATAGATCTATTCAATTTCATGTTTTCTGGCCCAAGTACTTACGAGGCTGTTCTTGAAATGCGTCTTGTTGTCTGACTCGATTCTCTCAGGGGTGCCATGTTTTTAAAGGACTTGCTTTTCCAGGCCTAAGATGGTGTTCTGGGCAGTAGTATGAGGCACAGGGTATGTTTCTAGCTATTTAGTGGTTGCTTTTACTATGGTTAACACGTAGCGCTTGCCTTGGCGGGTTTGGGGAAGGGTGATGTAGTCAATTTGCTAGGTTTCTTCATACTTGTACTTGGATCATTTTCTACTGTACTACAGAGGCTTCACCCGCTTGGCCTGTTTGATTGCAGCGCAGGTCTCGCAGTTGTGGATAACTTGTGAGATGCTGTCTATAGTAAGGTCTACTCTTCGCTCACGAGCTTATCGGTACGTTGCATCTCGTCTTTGATGACCAGAGGCATCATGGGCTTAACGAGCTAAAAATAATTTTTTCTTGTGTTGTTAGTCTAGATCTACTTGTGATATTTTCACTTTGGCAGCTCGATTTACTTGCTCATTGTTACGGTGTTCTTCATTAGCTCGACTTTTGGGTACATGAGCATCTACGTGTCGAACTTTCATGATCAGCTTTTCTACCTGAGCGGCGATGTCTTGCCAAATTTCAGCGGCTCAGATGGGTTTCTCTCTGCGTTGCTAGTTGGCTTTTCTCTAGCGATCTAGCTATCTTTACAGAGCATTAGCTACTATTTAGGAGTCAGTGTAGAGATAGAGCCTCGGTCACTTCTCTCTTTCAGCAATATTTAAAGTCAGCTGGACAGCTTTAAGTTCTGCGACCTGACTCGATCTACTCTCTCTTTCGGTAGCTTGTGCAACTCGTCGCGTGGGGCTCTATACAGCAGCTTTCTATTTCTGGTTAGTGCTTACAATTTGGCAGGAACTATCGGTGAAGAGGGCATATCGTCTTTCACTCTCTGGTAGCTCATTATATGGTGGGGCTTCTTCAGCACGTGTCACTTGCTCTTCTTCTTCAGAAGATAATTCAAAAGTCTCACTTTCAGGCTAGTTTGTTATAATTT
>NW_015380032.1:0-1915 GCF_001522545.3 Parus major
TGTCAGGGATGAGTTCAGGGAAGCAGGGTCCTGTCAGGGATGAGTTCAGGGAAGCAGGGTCCTGTCAGGGATGAGTTCAGGGAAGCAGGGTCCTGGCAGGGAGGAGTTCAGGGAAGCAGGGTCCTGAGGGAAGCACAGCACTGCTGGGGAGGTGAACTCTGGCCCTGCTGCCTGGGATCACCGTGCCCAGGGATGCTCCAGGAGCAGGAAGAGGCTGCTGCAGGATGGTCTGGGAGCAGAGGATGGCCAGGAGCAGAACTGGTTTGGGAAGGGATTTGACCAATCTGTCCCTGTGTGCAGGGAGGGCTCAGAGCAGGGCCCAGCAGTGGCACCAGAGGAACGGGCAGGGACTGAGCCCAGCAAGTCCCACCTGGACAGGAGGAAGGAATTCTGTCCTGTGCAGCTGATAGAGCCCTGATTGCCCAGAACATTTCCCTCCCTGAGGATATTCCAGTGCTCTGGGGTGGCCCTGCTGGAGCAGGGAGTGGCAGCAGGTGCCCTCTGTGGTCCCTTCCAGCCTGGGATCCCACGAGCCAGGTGCACTTTGCCCTTGTCCCCACAACTGGAGCTGACCTAATCCCATTCCTGGTGCCTTTTGCAGGCCTGGCCCCGTGGTTTTACTGCAGGCTGGAAGCAGAGCAGCCCATGGAGAGGTGCCCATGCTGTGGCTCTGGCTGGGCAAAGCTCGTGGCACCAGTTGGGGCTGGGTCTGTTCTGAGCTTGTGCAAACAGCAAGAAGCAGCATTTGCCCTCAAGAGCCCACACTGCAAACACTTTCCAACAGACAAAACATGAGGGAAAAAAAAAAAGCTTTAATTACAAATCTTGCCGTTGAATATTTTTACTGGCTTTCCTGAAAGCCTCTTCCATCAGCATTGCCAACCTGAAGCATCAACAAATACAGTTCTGGCTTAGAAATTGGTGTAATTAGGAAATGCAAACACACAGAAAAGGGTGGGGGCTATTTGCCTCTGCTTTTTGAGCCTTGAGGGAGGCTCTTCTTAAGCTTTTACATCAAATCACACAGAGCAGAAATATTTTCTGTTTTGCAGAAGAATTTTTGTATTAAGGTAAAAATGAAAAGAAAAATGATTCTCACAATAGCAGCAGGTCAGGCTGTGCCACTCAGGGCTGTGGCTTCCATTCTTCCCTGCCAAGGTTTTGGGTTTATTCCCTCATTCCTGCTTTCTAGGATTCTCCCCCACTGCTGGGATGGGATGGGAATTTTCTCTGGGATGAGTTTTCCTCTCCAGCTTGTAAAACCCACTGGGGCTGCAGATGCACCGGCTTGTGCTGGAACAGAATGTACAAAATATCCACTCCTCAAGGACTTGGCTTTGTGTGCTCCAGTGGCTGATGTCAGAGGATGGAAAAGGTCTTGTTTTCTCCGGAAATCTTTATTCTTAATGTGCATTCGAGACAGAGAAGCAAAAAAGTGTGTTCTTCTAAACCTAAGTTAAGAAGCTTGTTCAATTTTTAAACAGTTACATAAAGCCATCAAAGTCTGACAGGAGAGAGATGCAAGTTGGTGCAAAAGAAAATGGGAAAAAGAAGCTGAAATGGAGTGTTAAACTAATTCCCCCAGGCTTATACCTAAAACAGCCTTAACTCATCGATGAACCTGCTCCCGTGCTTCCATTTTTTTTTTCCTTCCTTTCTCATTTTTTTCCTCTTTCTTGCCAAACTGTGGTCTTCATGTTGCTGAACCTTGCATAAGTGTGAATGCTTCTTGAGCCAACGCTCTTCTGCTTTTACCCAGCCAGTTCTGGGTCCAGATGAGCATTTCTGTGCTGCTCCTGGGGAGACAAACCTGTGGGTGTGGGTGGTGGGAGTGGGGCTGAAGCACAGAAAAGGGTCCTGGGTGTTTTTGCTGCTCAGCAGCCAGATCTGGGTGACATTCCCTGGTTTTACCACA
>NW_015380033.1:0-1875 GCF_001522545.3 Parus major
CTCCGGGATTGGTTCTCGCTGGTGCAGCAGCGGAATTTGTTGGTGCGGCGACAGGACCAGCTGCAGCTGCTGTGAGGGGACAGCGTGGGGACAGCGCGGGGACACCGCGGGGACAGCGGGGGACAGCGCGGGGACACCGCGGGGACAGCGCGGGGACAGCGCCACCCTCCCTCCGTGTCCCCTCTGTCCCCTCCCTGTCCCCCCTCCCCCGGCTCCGGCTGCCACGAGGGGACACTGGGGACACTGGGGGGGTGCGGGGGGCTCTGCCAGCCCTGGTGACCCCTCCTTGTCCCCTGTGTCCCCTCGTGTCACCCCCAGGGCGCAGGAGCGGGACCTGGAGCGGCGCTTCGAGCTCCTGAGCCGGGAACTGCGGGGGCTGCTGGGGACAGAGGGTGCGAGCCTGGGGACACTGGGGACATCCAGGGGACACTGGGGACATCCAGGGGACATCCAGGGGACACTGGGGACATCCAGGGGACATTGGGGACAGAGCAGGGGACAGGATGACATTTGGGACACGGGGACGGGATGCTGGGGGATGCTGGAGACAGAGGGTGGGACACTGGGGACATTTGGGACATTGGGGGGGTCGCTGTGAACACATCGGGGACAGAGGAGGACGGGGGGGACAAAGGGCGGCGTGGGGACATTGGGGACGGGGGACAGGAGGACATTTGGGGACATTTGGGGACATTTGGGGAGGGCACGGCGGGGCCGTGGGGCGGGACAGGAGAACATCGGGAGCGCTTGGGGACATTTGGGGACACGGGCACGGCGGATGCCGAGCACAGAGGGGGACAGAAGGTTTTGGGGACCTTTGGGGGACCTTTGGGGACCTCTTGGGGACCTTTGGGGACGCCCCCAGAGTGGCAGAAGCCCCCGGCCCAGCGCCAGCGCGAGCAGCTCTTACTGGAGGAACTGGTGGAACTGGTGAACCGGCGGGACCGGCTGGTGCGGGACCGGCACCGCCGCGAGACCAGGTGGGGACACCGGGGGGACACCGGGAGACACCGGAGGACACCGGGGAGGGGTCCCGGGTGATCTGGGGGGGTCCTGAGGGGTCCCGGGAGGGGTTTGGGGGTGTCAGGAGGGACTTCAGGGGTGGCGCGGGGAGGTTCTGGGGGGGTGTTGGGGCTGTCCGGGGGTCTTGGGGTGGATGGGGAGGGTTCGGGGGGATCCTGGGGAGTCTCGGGGAGGTCCCGGGGAGGTTTCCGGGGGTCCAGCCCTCCCCGACGCCCCCCGACCCCCGCAGGGCGCAGGAGGAGGATGAGGAGCTGGAGCGGAGCCTCGACCCCCGGCGCCGCCGCTTCGGCCGCAGGGAAACGTGCGGGATCTGCTGAGGGACCCCCGGAACCCCCCCCGGGACCCCCAAAACCCCGGGATATCTCCCGGGACCCCCAAAACCCCGGGACACCCCCCAGGACCCTCAAAATCCCCCAGGACCCCCGCGGGAGCCCACCGGTACCGCCCCCCGATCCCAGCGGACGCGGCAATAAAGGAGATTTTCTGTGTGAAATACGATCCGGGAGGGACTGGGATGGACTGGGGGGGATTGGGGGGGACTGGGATGGACTGGGGGGGTCCTGGGACCCCTGGGTGTTGTTTGGGGAGGGGGCGCTGAGGGCTGACCCCGCCGTGTGACGCTCGGGACCCGCTTGTGCTGCTCGGGGGGGCTTTATTGGGGTCTGTGGGGCCCGGGGGGCTCGGACCCCCCCGAAAATCTTTATGGGGGGAGAGGTCGGACCCCCAAATCTTTGGGGAGGGGGCTCAGACCATCCCCAAATCCTCGTCCGGGGGTCTCTCCCCGCCCTCGTCCCAGGGTCGGTCCAGGGGCAGCTCACACCCTATGGGGGGGGAATAGGGGAGCTGTTACCA
>NW_015380034.1:0-1898 GCF_001522545.3 Parus major
GAGGACACTGAAGGGAATGGGGACTGTGTGCTGGAGATAGCTCCTGCTTCTGCTCAGGGGGGTGTAGGTTAGTGGTGAACATGGCTGAGGGTTGGACATGATGATCTTTTGCACCCTTAACAATTTGCTGATTTTTTCCTATGATTCTCATAATCCCCCACATGGCCAGAGTGACTTAGGAACCTGCTGCCAGCCCCCACCCTGGAGAAGGATGAGAGAGCAACAACTTCTGGAACTTTTGGACCCTGAATAGGTTTTAATCTCCACTGGAAAATGAGATTTAAGTTTCTGCCTTCTGGGGGAATAACAGGTGGATTTGGCAGGGTGGGGATAATGGCAAGCATGGAAAAAAAGAGCAGCAGCTGCTGGGGGGGTGCAGGGAGAGAAGAAGGTCTGGGGCAGCTCTGCCCAGCCATGCCCAGCAACACAGCAAAGCCAGGGATGGCAGCAGATAAAACCCTTGCTGGGGATGAAGGCACCAGGGCCCAGGTTTCTGCAGCCCAATTCCTCAGCTCCCAAGGGTTGATGTTTTGGTGAAATCAGGGCTGGGAGAACCCTGAACTGCTGAGCATTGAGCCAAGGAGGTGCTGTAGGATTCCTGAGTTGATCACTCTGCAGCAGTGAGATGGGGAGAGCAGGACAAGATTCCTTCTGACTTTTGCTCCAGGCATCTCCTGCTCTGCTCCAGGGCTGCGGGGTCCCTGCAGAGCCCAGCAGTGCCCAGGGGGTGGGGAGGGCCTTACCTGAAGGGTTGGTGGTGAACTCCAGCTGGCTGCTCCAGGCGGGGCTGCAGGAGGAGCTGCCGGACCCGCACTCGCTGCCTGCCTGCAGGAGCCCAGAGCAACCGTGTTTCATTTCCTCTGCCCCAAACCCCACCAGCATCCCCAAAAACACCCCGGGGGCCCCTCCCACAGCACAACATCCCTGTGGAGGGGGGCACGTCCCTCCCCACCTGGAGGAGCCAACAGCACCCCCGGGCCAGGAGCTTCCTTCACCATAAAGGCTGAAAAACCTCATTTTTTGGGACAGTGGACACAGAGAAATGGGGCTCCCCGCTCACTGCAGTTAAATAGGTGTCTCTGTCCCCACTGATCATGAAAAAGGGCTGGAGATGAACAAATGTCCTTGGGCAAAACAGCTTTTTGCTGAGAATCACCTAATGAGGCTCATAAAAAATGACACACAGACTGGGTACCCTCAGGCCATCCCCAGAGCAGGGACTGGGAAAAGCTTTTGGCGGTTTGGTTTGTGGATCTGGGGATCTGTGGTTATTTTGGGGAAAAAACAACATTAAAAATGAGAACATTATTCAGCAAAGCTAGAATTCACTTTGTTTGGAGTGTGTCTTTATCTGGGAGTGGGTGTCAGCTCAGGTAAAACCCTGATTTTATATGGTTTATATCAGCAACCCCACAGACCCAACTCCTCATAGCAGACTAGAAATGGCACTTTGACTCTACAAGCTCATGGCAGCACGGGATAATTAATTAACACTTGGACTTACTTCCCATTAAAGCAGGAAATTCTTACAGATATGATCTATTTTCCCCCAAAACATTGGCTTTTGCACCAATATGTGAACCCCTGGCTACACCTGGCAGAAAGGGCAGGTCAGAACAGAAGGGACAAAGGGACAGCTCAGCACAGTTTTGGCCACATTTCCAAATCCATGTGGATTCTGGGAAGTGGAAATTGGATTCTGGTATCCAAGTGGACTCTGGGATTAAAGTGGATACTGGGAAGTCCCACAATTATGTAGGATGGAGCCTAAATACTTTTTCACTCCTTTATTCAGCATTAAATTGGAACACCTGGATACTGACTGGTTTGGCCCTTAAATCCCTTAGTCTGGAAGGGGATGTGGGATTCCCTCTTCTGGGCCTCTGACAAAGCCCTTC
>NW_015380035.1:0-1898 GCF_001522545.3 Parus major
TTCACAAATGGCAACATGTCTCTGTGCCTGATGTCATTTTTTTATGAAGTAATTTACACTGATGTTTTTTCCAAAGACCTCAGAGCTGGGGTAATTGTGATGTGCCACCTGGGCATCTTCTCTGACTCCTGAAATGAGTGAATTGCAGGTGGTATAATAAACCCCTTCAGTTAACTGGGAAAAAATGTATAGCTGTGGTTCCATGTTAGCGAGGCAGCAGCTGATCCCAGCTTTGGAACACTCTCATTGCAAGCCACGTGAAAGCAACTGGAGCTTAAGTTTGGGATCTGGTCGTGTGCATGACCAGGAAGAGGCCAATCCCCACTGCACCCTTTTTCCCATGTGCTGCTGCTGGTGTTGACTCTTCCAAGACAGAATCAGCAGCCTGGAGCAGAATTGCTCTCCAGGAAACCTTAGGATAAATGGAGCATTTGGCCAATGCCAGAAATGAGAGACAGGCGGGAGAGAAGCCCTTTGGGTAACACTGGAAGATAAAAATGAGTCATTGGTCCTGGGGAGGTGACAAACACTTGTGAAGGAGATGGGTTTTCAGAAGCAAAGAGTTCAAGCCCCTATGAAAGAAATAATCAGGGAGACAGAGGAAGTGGCTCTATTTGAGTACAGTGTGCATGAAGTGCAGTAAAGGTTGAGTGATAGGATGCCAGCCCTTGGTCTGCTCAGTGCTGAAGGTGGACAAGCAGGATTTGGGCTTTACCACAGGAGATGGGATGTGCCAGGGAGACAGAAGAGAGCGAGTCAAAGCTGTGCCCTAAATGCAGTTACAGAGCACAAGCTGGAATAGTAAGAGGTGAGAAAGAGAGCTCCCAGAGATGATCAGGTCAGTGACTAACAGGCAAAAATGGATCAGTTGGAACAGATTTGCATTTCTGGAGGCTTTTACAGAGAAGAGCATGTGTGGCCTTAGAGCACTTAAAGCACTGCAAGAACAGGCAGTTGTGAGGAGTGATCACTGTCCAGCACGGTCTGATTCAGTAGGACTGGGCAGCTCTTATTTTCCTTTCAAACAGTTACTGAGAGAGAGTTCCTTGTTTTGGAATCTAGTTTTCTTGTATGTCTCTGGAATTTTTTCAGCTCTCTGCTTTCAAGGCCATGGGCACTCAACCTGTACCTGCCTTTGGAATGGGAGGACAGCAAACCTCAAGCTTTGGGCTGTCAAGTAAGTTCCTGTTCTAAGAACCCAAACATTTAAACCTTTTCTGTAGTTTGCTGCTGCTGCATCTTTGAAAAACAGCAGTGGTTTAGTGTCCCTGGGGTAAGCCATTCTGATATATTTGGTGAATTCTCTACTTGCAGGCTTTCCTGTGAGCAGCAGCAGCAGCAGCAGTACCAGTGCCAGCAGTTTCTCCTTTAAAGCTAGTTCCAACCTCACGAATTCCACATCATCTGGGAGCAGCCCTGCTGCTGGGAGCTCTCCTGCTGCTGCAAATCCTCCTGCATTTGGGACAGCATCCTCTCCTAGCGCACCCCAATCCGTCGGCTTTGGCAGCCTGGCCGCTCCATCCGCAGCCTCCTTCTCCTTTAAAACAGCTGCCACAGCTGGTGGCTTTGGGACTTCTGGCTTTTCAGGCTTTGGCAGCGCTTCTGCTGTGAACTCTGCAAGCACCACTCCACTCCCAGCCTTTGGAGCCTTCAGTGCCACCATGGCCACTTCTGCCCCGCCTTCGAGCGGTGCTTTGTTTGGACAGAGCGCCAGTGCCTCTGGACACGCTGTCACCTCAGCCTCTGCTGCAGCCAGCAGCTCCAGCCCTGCCTCCGAGAAGTTATTCACACCCAAGAGCGAGTTATCAGCTGAAGAGTGGCAACAGTTTGAAGCAAAGGAGTTCACAATTGGAAAGATTCCTCTTAAGCCACCACCATTAGAACTTTTAAATGCTTTC
>NW_015380036.1:0-1785 GCF_001522545.3 Parus major
GGACAGGGACAGGACAGGGACAGGACAGGGACAAGGACAGGGACTGAGACAGGACAGGGACAGGGACAGGGCAGGGACAGGGACAAGGACAAGGACAGGGACAGGGACAGGGACAAGGACAAGGACAGGGACAGGACAGGGACAAGGACAAGGACAGGGACAGGGACAAGGACAAGGACAAGGACAGGGACAGGGACAGGACAGGGACAGGGACAAGGACAGGGACAAGGACAGGGACAGGGACAGGGCAGGGACAGGGACAGGGACAGGACAGGGACAAGGACAGGGACAGGGACAGGGCAGGGACAGGGACAGGGCAGGGACAGGGACAGGGACAGGGACAAGGACAGGGACAGGGACAAGGACAAGGACAGGGACAGGGACAAGGACAGGGACAGGGACAGGGACAGGGACAAGGACAGGGACAGGGACAAGGACAAGGACAAGGACAGGGCCCTTTTCTCCCCCATCAGGCAGAGCAGGGTTTCTCCCTCACGCTGCCCTCCTGTCTCAGGTCTCAGGGGTGGAATCCACACCTGGATGGGTCAATACATGGATATTCCACAGGGCTGGAGCTCCCACTCACTCATTTCATTTGCTGAAACATTAATAGGAGCCACCCAAAAAAGCTTTTAGTGCAAGTCTTTATGAGCTTGAGGTATTAAAGGTTTTCCCAAAATTGCAATGTGCTGGGATGGGATGGGATTTGGAGCCTGCTGGGGTGTGGGTTTGACTGTTGGTGAAGTTCTTCCCAACCTCCTGATTGCCCCAAACCTCTGTTTCTGTCCTGCTGACAGTGGTGTTGAGGAGGATGTGCCTTAGTGCTGCTTTATATTTATTTCCTAGTTCTGTTTGAAAAGAAAATAATAATAATTTCTAGGAAATATTCTAAAAATTCTAAGTAAAAAAAACCTGGGGGACCTGGCAGAGCCCAGCCAAGTCAGTCTGGCTGCTGGAATTGATTTTTCCCCCCCCTTATTTTAATTTTTATCTAAGTCAGATGGAATGGTGGGCACCATGGAAGGAGTGATGTGTGTTCACCAGCTCTGGGCAGGCTGCTGCCACCTCAGGGCTGATTTGTCATACAGGGTAAATTCCACCCAAATTTTCTGGCAGTTTCTGACTTTCTGATTTTACAGCAGTGTTATTTTTTTAGTGTTGGTTTTAATGTAAATCCTGCATAAGGTTCTGTTTCCAGGATGGGTTTTTAATCCAGGAGTTATCTGATAGTGCTGACCATGGTCCATCAGACTCCCTGGGATTTGTGAGCTGTCGGTTGATGCTTCCCCTTGTTTACTTTCTCTGCTTTATCTGCTCATTTCCAGATTCTTTCACGTTTTTCCTTTCAACCTAATACCTTAATTCTGGTGCTTTATTAATCTATCTAATTATGTTGAGTTCAAGTTGTTTGAAATCCACTTATGTTGGTATAGGAAGTACTTAGTGTATTAATCAAACGATCCAAGGTGGCTTCTCCTCTGAAGTCCTTAATTTGTGCCACACATTTTCCTGCTAATAACACCCAACTTTGTAACAATGCCTGTTTCCTTTGTGTTTCCAAGGAGACCCTGAAATACATTAATTCTCTGATTTTTTTTCAAGTACACCAATAATTTATCTGGGATTGTGAGATGTTCCCTTGTGTGGACACATCAAACAGCAGCAGCCTCCGAAATCCCAGCAATGATCTTTGTGAAGGGCTGGAGTGAAGCAGCTGCTTATCACAGGAGCTAGTTCTCTTAAAGATTTCAAATATATTTATATTTAGTAGAAATATTTTTATTA
>NW_015380037.1:0-1827 GCF_001522545.3 Parus major
GGCAGCTCTGACCCCTGGAACAGAACCGGGGGATGGGGAGCTGCAGCTGCATCCCCTCCCCAGCGCTCGGTGAGCTCAGAAATGCCCCCAGAGCCCGAGGGGCAGCGCCTGTGTAAGAGACACTTCGGGGTGGACGGTCTAAGACACGGCAGAGACCTCAACAATCGAGTTGGGTGTTAGGAGAATCGGTGTTAGAAGTTTATTCCAGGGCGTGGGAGAGACCGAGAGCCTGTGAGGAGCCAGCAGAGCTCAAAGAGGGCTCAGAGAGAACAACATAAAAGGGGTAAAATACGAATCCATGAGCTCAAGACTTTAAGATTGGTAAGAAAGAGAGTGACAGAAGTGAGAGCCGGGAAAAAAGAGTTAAAGAAAAGCAGGAAAGAGCAGGAAAAAGAGCAGCAGGAGGGTAGAAAACGAGAGGGAAGAAGGCCAAGAGAGACGAAGGGAAAACAAGAGAACCAAGAGAGCGAATTCTCTTTTACAATTGTTTATATAATCTATACATTGAATATTCCTTCACTAACCAATCTTTCTAAGTGTACTAACACAGTAACATTTGTGTGTGACCGATAGAAATCGCAGGTTTTGCGTATTTTTAATTATCTCAGCGTCCTTTAGAGCTTTTTTTAATAGGGCTGGGAAGAGCTGAGTTTTATTGGGGGACAGAATGTGTTCTGGCACAGCAGATCAGTTTGTTTGAATTATTCAAACCCTGCTTTCATTTCTATTTCTCCCTGAGCCTTTCTGGCTAAAGAGTGATATTTATAATTAATTATGATTTTACCTTCCCAGCACCTGTGCCGAGCTCCTCCCGAGCTCACCAGGAACTCTGGCTGCAGCCAGGAATTCCTGCAGGATAACGAGCTCCTCCTCTAACGAGCGGCCTTGGGAACGCATTTCTGTGCCCGGAGAGCAGCCCAGAGGAAATTTCAGCTGCGGCGCTTTCAGAGAGTTCCTGGCCCGAGCTGAGCCGGGATGGAAAACGAGGCTGGAAAAAATCCTCTGTCCTGTGCTGGGAACGACGTCCTGAGCCCTGGGAGCGCTGCAGGGACTGCACTGGGAGTAATGCAGGGAATGCATTGGGAGTAATGCAGGGAATGCACTGGGAGTAATGCAGGGACTGCACCGGGAGCGCTGCAGAGAATGCGCCAGGGGCTCTGCAGGAAATGCACTGGGGACACTGCAGGGAATGCACCAGGAGTGCTGCGGGGAATGCACCGGGAGCAATGCAGGAAATGCACCGGGAGCAATGCAGGGAATGCACCAGGAGCGCTGCGGGGAATGCACCGGGAGCAATGCAGGGAATGCACCAGGAACAATGCAGGGCATGCACCGGGAGCCATGCAGGAAATGCACCAGGGGCGCTGCAGGAAATGCACTGGGGGCACTGCGGGGAATGTGCCAGGAGCGATGCAGGGAATGCACCGGGAGCACTGCAGGGAACGCACCTGCGGCACTGCAGGGAATGCGCCGGGAGTGCTGCAGGAAATGCACCAGGGGCTCTGGAGGAAATTCACCAGGAGCAATGCAGGAAATGCACCAGCAGCAGCTGCAGGAAATGCACCGGCAGCAGCTGCAGGAAATGCACCAGCAGCACTGCAGGAAATGCACCGACAGCAGCTGCAGGAAATGCACCAGGAGCACTGCAGGGAATGCACCGACAGCAGCTGCAGGAAATGCACCGACAGCACTGCAGGAAATGCACTGACAGCACTGCTCTCCTGTGCAGCCCGTTAGACCCGGCCGGCTCAGCCTGTGCCGATTCTCGCCGTGCACTCCTCGGTTCCCGGTTGTTTTTCTCTGTTTGCTTTAAACACCGAGAGAGCA
>NW_015380038.1:0-1796 GCF_001522545.3 Parus major
AACCCATAGAACATCCCATAATAACCCATGGAACCCATAGAACATCCCATAATAACCCATAATAACCCATAGACCTCATGGACCTATTGACTTATAGATCAAACAACACCCGTGACACACCCGTGACACACCTGGGACACACCTGTGACACACCTGTGACACACCTGTGACACACCTGTCCCACCTGTGACACACCTGAGTAGCCGGTGACAGACCTGTGACACACCTGACACACCTGAGACACCTGTCACACCCGTGACACACCTGTGACACACCCCTGACACACCTGTGACACACCTGTCCCCACCGGTGACACACCTGAGTAGCTGGTGACACACCAGTGACACACCTGACACACCTGAGTAGCTGGTGACACACCCGTGACACACCTGTGACACACCTGAGTAGCCAGTGACACACCTGTGACACACCTGACACACCTGTCACACCCATGACACACCTGAGTAGCTGGTGACACACCTGTCCCCACCCATGACACACCTGAGTAGCCTGTGACACACCCATGACACACCCGTGACACACCTGACACAAACCTGACACACCTGTGACACACCTGGGACACACCTGTACACACCTGTGACACACCCATGACACACCTGTCCCCACCCGTGACGCACCTGAGTAGCCGGTGACACACCTGTGACACACCTGTGACACACCCATGACACACCTGTCCCCACTGGTGACACACCTGAGTAGCCGGTGACACACCTGACACACCGGTGACACCCATGACACACCTGTGACACACCTGTGACACACCTGACTCACCCGTGACACACCCGTGACACACCTGTGACACACCTGAGTAGCCGGTGACACACCTGTGACACACCCATGACACACCTGTGACACCGGTGACACATCTGAGTAGCCAGTGACACACCTGTGACACACCCATGACACACCTGTCACACACCTGTGACACACCCATGACACACCCGTGACACACCCATGACACACCTGAGTAGCCGGTGACACACCCATGTCACACCCGTGACACACCTGACACACCTGGGACACACCTGGGACACACCTGTGACACACCCGTGACACACCTGTGACACACCTGAGTAGCCGGTGACACACCTGTGACACACCCATGACACACCTGACACACCCATGACTCACCCATGTCACACCCGTGACACACCCAGTGACACACCTATGACACACCTGAGTAGCCGGTGACACACCGGTGACACACCTGTGACACACCCATGACACACCTGACACACCCATGACACACCTGTCCCCACCGGTGACACACCTGAGTATCCGGTGACACACACCTGACACACCTGTGACACACCTGACACACCCATGACACACCCATGTCACACACCTGTCCCCACCGGTGACACACCTGAGTATCCGGTGACACACCCATGACACACCCGTGACACACCTGTGACACACCCGTGACACACCTGTCACACTGGTGACACACCTGTGACACCGGTGACACACCTGTGACACACCTGTGACACACCCGTGACACACCTGTCACACCGGTGACACACCTGTGACACCAGTGACACACCTGTGACACACCTGACACACCCATGACACACCCATGACACACCCGTGACACACCCGTGACACACCCATGTCACACACCTGTCACACCGGTGACACACCTGAGTATCCGGTGACACACCTGACACACCCGTGACACACCTGACACACCCATGACACACCCATGTCACACACCTGTCCCCACCGGTGACACACCTGAGTATCCGGTGACACACCTGACACACCCATGACACACC
>NW_015380039.1:0-1774 GCF_001522545.3 Parus major
CTGTCCCCCGCTGTCCCCACCCTGTCGCTGACGCCGTGTCCCCACCCCGCAGGGAGCTGCGGGCTCTGGTCATCGACATGGTCCTGGCCACCGACATGTCCTGCCACTTCCAGCAGGTCAAGTCCATGAAGACGGCGCTGCAGCAGCTGGAGAGGTGGGCGGGGGTCGCGGCGGGGCCCGTCAGGAGGGGACGGGCGGCCACGCGCGGCGTGGGTGGCTTTGGGGACAATCCGTGTTTGTCCCCTAGGCTGGACAAGTCCAAGGTGCTGTCGCTGCTGCTGCACGCGGCCGACATCAGCCACCCCACCAAGCAGTGGGCGGTTCACAGCCGCTGGACCAAGGCGCTCATGGAGGAGTTCTTCCGGCAGGTAGGGCCGGGCCGGGCCGGGGGGGCTCGGGGGACACCCCTTGGGGACACCACGCCTGTCCCTTGCCTTGCCAGGGGGACAAGGAGGCCGAGCTGGGGCTGCCCTTCTCGCCCCTCTGCGACCGCACCTCCACGCTGGTGGCCCAGTCGCAGATCGGTGAGTGCGGGGGGAGGTCCCCGTCCCCTGTCGCGCGTCCCCGCCGTGTCCCCGCCGTGTCGCCAGCCGCGCCGTGTCCCCTCCCGTCCCCAGGGTTCATCGACTTCATCGTGGAGCCCACGTTCTCGGTGCTCACCGACGTGGCCGAGAAGTTGGTGACGCCTCTGGCCGAGGACGGCTCCAAGGCCAAGGGCAACCCCGCGACCCCCCAGCAGCCCAGGTGGGGGGTCCCTGTCCCCGCGCTCCGAGCCCCGCGGTGGCCGCGGTGGCCCTGGCCCGCTGCCAGCTGTCGCCGCTGTCCCCCAGCTCGCAGTGGCGGCAGCCGTCCCTGGATGAGCACCTGGAGCTGGGGGACATCAAAGCCGACCTGGCCGGGTTCCGCTCCACCTGGACCAAGCACATCCAGGAGAACAAGCAGAAGTGGAAGGAGAGGGCGGCCAGCGGTAGGACAGGGCCACCGCGGCCACCGCGGCCACCGAGGAGGGGCTGGCGACCACCCGGACCCGCTCGGGGCCGGCTCTGTCGCGGCGTCCCCAGGCGGGGGAGGTGGCAGGAGCTCAAGGGGGGGTGGCCGCAAGTTTTGGGGTGTCGCCGGTGACCCCGCGCCCGTGTCCCCGGCAGGCATCACCAACCAGGCGTCCATCGATGAGCTGTCGCCGTGCGAGGAGCCCGCGGCCCCCGGCGCGCACAGGGAGAACGGGGACGTGGAATAGCAGCGGGAGGAGCGAGGTGGGCGCGGGAGGGGTGGGGACACCGGGAGGGAGGAGGGGACGCGGATGTCACCGTCCCCTCCCTCCCCGCAGGTCCTCGTCCGGCCGAGTGACAGCGTCTTGTCCAAAGTCTTCGATGCCATCGAGTTCAGCACCATCCGCAGGGCTGGAGCCCCCCGGGGCCGGGCTGGGATCGGTGCCACCCCCTCCCCGTGCCAGGATCGGTGTCACCTCTGTGCCAGGAGCCCCCCCGGGATGTCCCCGCTGTCGCCGGTCCCTCACTGCCACCCCCGGCCCCCCCGCCGGGCTCCATCCTTCGGGATTTTTAAAAAACGCTTTTCCAGCCCCGCTCGGGAGGGGCCGGGCCGGGGCTGGTGGCGCTGGGGACAGCCCGGAGGGACCCGCGGTCAACGCCAGGGCCACCGCCATCCCCTCTGTGCCCGCCGAGCCTGGCTGGTGACACCGGGAGGGTGACCCTGGGACCTGTCCCCAACCCGGGACAGCGACAGGGAGGGGACAGGGAGGGGACAGAGACAGGGA
>NW_015380040.1:0-1877 GCF_001522545.3 Parus major
GGAGTGCCACCAGGGCAGGCTGTGGGAACATTCTTCCACAAGAGGAACATTTTTCATTGTGCTTTTAAATAAAACCCAAACTGCGTGAACATTTACAAGAGAGATGATGCCTTTTTGCTCTTTATGGCAAAACATTGCTCTAAACCTTTTTTTTTATTATTTTTTTGCGGACTTCTTTCAAAGTTATCATTTCTGAGTGCCTGTTTTCATTCCTGACTTATATGAGCTCAGGCATAGAGATGAGACTGGAATGATGAAGGTTTTCTCTCCAGCAGAGGAGCAGTTTGCATCTCTGGGTGTTTGGGTTTTTAAATGGTTCTGGGGGATGAGGGGACACACAGAATCACTTCGGGGTGTTTGTTTGGTTTTTCTTTTTTTTCTTTAGCAAAGCAACAGTATCTCAAACTAGTGTCCTATAATCTATATTTCAGAAAGACAGCAAATATATTAGTCCAGGGGGAATGCATCATTTTAAATGAAAAATCGATAAATAACAGCATTTGGTGGGTTTTTAATGTTAAAATATGTTCCTTTTTAATTAGTCATTATATGTATTGATTGATGCTTACTGTACTTGTGATGCCTTTCCTTCAGGGCTTTGTGTATTTCATAGATTGGGAGATGTAAAAATACTTTAAATCAAAGCAGTAAAATAAGCGTAGTTAGAGGGAGAACACGGGGGTTTTTTCTTCATTTACATTCATTACATATTATGAGTTTAATTACCTCCCTCAAATAATCCCAGGCTGAGGGGATGATGCTGGAGAAGGCGTACTTCCATGATGATTTTATTGATTGTGACTGATGGATGGCATCAACATTTCATAGTGAAGAATCATGGTTTTGTTACATCAGGAAAATTAAATTGGGAGAGTTATTTTCTTTCCCAGTGATAGTGGCAGTTAGAATATTTCACCTGTAATGAGATGTGTGCGTTATGTGCCATAGTGAACCACTGCTGAGCCATTAAATATATGTAAATGAAGAGAAACACAAGAGAGCCTGGGCATAATAACGTGCAGAACAGAGAAATGGATCCTGGAAAGTGATTAATTTATTTGATGATGCCTCAAGTGAGGAATTTTAGGTCACAAATGAAGTGACAGAATGACAAATTACCATTTTAAAGAATTTACTGGGCATCATTACTGAACAATTGTCAGGTAGTTTATGGTGGCTGAGAAGATGGTATAAATATAGATCTTTTCCTTATCTGAGATGAATTATTAATCACCTTTTTAAAAATCTTTGTGAGTGATGGTTGGCTGTCTGATTGGAAATAATGTGTTCTACAATTTTAACTAAATTCTAATATGATGTGTAACAGGAATCTTTACAATTAAAGTCTCAGCGGAGAGTGGTAGGAGGTTTACAGTCAATTGCAGTTTTAATGTGATGAAAGAGGAGGAATTCTCCAGCATATTTCAATAGGTTTCCTTAGGTATATTATCCCTGCTGTGATGTTATTCAAATGTTTACAGTTTATTTTCCTTTGAAAAATGACATTCAGATACTCAAATTGTTTTCCTGGGTTTATTAGTTAATGGAAATGAAATTCTGGTAATTACTCCGTTTGTGCTGCCTGCCATGTTATCGGGGCAGCGAGTGGCTTCGGCAGACGGGCTGGGAGCGCGGCTCCCCACATTCCGTGTGCCTCCTTTTGCTCCCTGTCCCTTTTCCGTGGGCACCGTGTCCCTTCCTGTGTCCCTTTCCCATGGGTGCCATGTCCCTTTCCCTGTCCCTTTTCTGTGGGCACCGTGTCCCTTTCCCTGTCCCTTTCCATGGAAGTTGTGTCCCTTTCCCTGTCACCTCTCTATGGGTGCCATGTCCCTTTCCCTGTCCCTTTTTCATGGGTTCCATGTCCCTTTCCCTGTCCC
>NW_015380041.1:0-1779 GCF_001522545.3 Parus major
ACACCTGGGGACACAAAAACACACCTGGGGACAGCTGGGGACACCTGGGGACACCTGGGGACACCAAAAACACACCTGGGACACACCTGGGGACACCTGGATACACCTGGGGACACCTGGGGACACCTGGGGACACCAAAAACACACCTGGGGACACCTGGAACACACCTGGAACCCAGTCCAGAACCGATCCAGAACTCAATCTAGAACCGAGTCTAGAACCCGATCTAGAACCGACCTAGAACCGAGTCTCGAACGTGGTCTGGAACCGATCTAGAACCGGCTCTAGAGTAAACTAGAACATGTTCTGGATCACACCTGGAACACACCTGGGGACACCTGGGAACACACCTGGGGACAGCTGGGAACACCTGGGGTGGAGCTGGGGGCACCTGAGGGTACCTGGGGGCCACCTGGGACACACCTGGGGGGATTTGAGATACACCTGAGACACCTGGGATAGAGAGGACACATCTGGAACACACCTGGGACACACCTGGGGACACCTGGGACAGGTGAGTGACACCTGGGACACACCTGGGGACACCTGGGGACACCTGAGGACATCTGGAACACACCTGGGGACACCTGGGGACACCTGAGACACACCTGAGGACATCTGGAACACACCTGGGACACACCTGGGGACACCTGGGGACACCTGAGGACATCTGGGACACACCTGGGACACACCTGGGATAGAGAGGACACATCTGGAACATACCTGGGAACACCTGGGGACACCTGAGACACACCTGAGGACATCTGGAACACACCTGGGGACACCTGGGGACACCTGGGGACAGCTGAGGAACATCTGGGGAACATCTGAGATACCTGAGACACACCTGGGGGTACCTGGGGACACCTGTGACACACCTGGGGGTACCTGGGGACACCTGTGACATACCTGGGGGGATTTGAGATACACCTGGGACACACCTGGGGACACCTGGGATAGAGAGGACACATCTGGAACACACCTGGGGGTACCTGGGGACACCTGGGGACACCTGAGATGCATCTGGGGACACCTGGGTCACACCTGGGGACACCTGGGGACATCTGGGATAGAGAGGATACATCTGGAACACACCTGGGGACATCTGGGGGGACCTGGGGGTACCTGTGGCACACCTGGGGACACCTGGGACACACCTGTGACACATCTGGGGGTACCTGGGACACACCTGGTACACACCTGGGATAGAGAAGATACAACTGGGGGTACCTGGGGACACCTGGGGACACCTGGGGGTACCTGGACACACCTGGGGACACCTGGGACACACCTGGGGGTACCTGGGGACACCTGGGGGGACCTGGGGGTACCTGTGACACACCTGGGGGTACCTGTGACACACCTGTGACACACCTGGGGACACCTGTGACACACCTGGGGACACCTGGGACACACCTGGGGACACCTGGGACACACCTGTGACACATCTAGGACACACCTGGGATAGAGAAGATACAACTGGGGGTACCTGGGGACACCTGGGGGTACCTGTGACACACCTGTGACACATCTGGGGGTACCTGGGACACATCTGGGGGTACCTGGGACACACCTGGGGACATCTGGGATAGAGAGGATACACCTGGAACACACCTGGGGCACACCTGGGGACTTCTGGGGACACCTGGGACATACCTGGGGGTACCTGTGACACACCTGGGGGTACCTGGGGCACACCTGGGGACACCTGGGACACACCTGGGGGTACCTGGGGGTACCTGTGACACACCTGTGACACACCTGGACACACCAGGGGG
>NW_015380042.1:0-1821 GCF_001522545.3 Parus major
TCCCTCACTCCCTCCATCCCATCTTGAGCCATTGCACCAAACCCAGGTGCTCCCAGGTGCTCCCTGTCATCCCAAGCTCTCTGCCTCTGCTGTTTTCCTCCCTGAGGGTGGAATCACAGGGTTTGGGGGCTGTGTATGTTGGGGCAGATCATTTATCCTGGTTTATCTGCTCTGTTTTGGATGTATTTGTACTTTCTCATGGTAATTCTGAGAAGCAGAACCCAGGCTGCAAAAACTTCAGTGGGCTGGCACGGATGAATCTTTTCAGAGTAACATTTTTAAGCTAAAAAAAAAAAAAAAAAAAGAGAGAGACTTACTTATTTTTAATAGCTTTCTTCTTGTTTTTTTAAACTACTTAGCTGGTTCTTCAAGGCATTCCAGCCCCAGCAGCATCCCATGGTGAGAAGTTCCCTGGGTGAATGTGCAGCCTTAACTCACCTCTGCCAGGGCAGGGACCTGGCAGTGGAGCATCACCAGTAATTTTCCACCCATCTCTAAGCTGTGGAAATACACCCAGGCATGGAAAAAGCCTAGAAGGGAATAAAGAAGACACTTGGCCAGTAGAGCTTGGCTGGCTCCCAGCTGAAGGAAAAGCTTCAGGTTCATCCCCAGCTCTCCAGTGCTTGGCAGTGCTTGGCTGCCTCAGCTTCTACAAACGGGACAGGCCAGCAGCATCCCTGCCAAAAGCCCGGTTGCTCCCACTCCAACAGCTCCCTGCACCCACGGGTTTGCTGCAAGACAGAAAGGGGGGAAAGTGGCCTTTTTGTGGGGTTTGGTTGGGATTTTTTCCTTCTTCTTCCCACGGAGAAAAGGAGAAGGAAATACTTGGCATGGAGGGCAGAGCGAGGGGGAGGTTGGGGACAGCGGGGATGTGGTGTTGGGAGATGAGCGGTCCCTTTATGAGGCTGTAATTACTCCAGCCAAAAGCCACATTAGCCCGATGAGGTTTTTACGAGGGCAGTAAGATGTCCCAGCCTGCCGGGGCGGTGATTGCAAGCCCGTGGCCTCGGGCTCTCCGAGGAGCCGCTGGTGCTCCTGCTGCAATTCGATTCCAGTTCGGCAAGAGCGTCCGGCCCGTTTCCCAACCTCGCGGTACTAATCCCTTGTACCTCAGTGGTGCTGCAATAACCCCCGGAGCCAGCACCGCCTCTCACTGCCGGCGGCTGCAGAGCACAAGATGTTCCTAGACAAGGCTCCTCACACCCTGTGCAGCCCGGCAAACAAGGGCGGCTTCCCAAATCCCACCAGCATCCTGCCCCCAGCAGCTTTCCATGGAAAACACTCTCACAGAGTCGCTGTCCCCAGCCCACTTCCTTGAAAACTCAGGTTGCTGTGAAAACAGTGGTGAAACAGGCTGGGAAGAGGGCATCAAGGGCAGACGTGACCGAGGTCTGTGATATCCTGATGAGTCCAGAGAAGATAAGTGATGAGAGGGTGATGACTCACTGCCTCTTGTGCAAAACCCAGGACCAGCATGTCCAAAGGATTTTTCTCCGTAGGATTTCTCCTGACACAGGAGGATGAAGGCAGATTCAAAAAGCAATTCCTGGAAGAGGAAGCCCTCCAGGACACCAAGACCATCGCCAGCTCACTCTGCTGAGTGTAGAAGCTCACTGAGGTCTGATGTTTTCCTGGGATCCTCTGCTTCAGCTGATGGTTGTGGAGGAAGAAAACCCATCAGTGAGGTGTTGCTCCCACATCCAAGGCACAGGGTAGCAGTCAGTTCCTGGGGACAGACTGGCCAAGAGTTGGCCAAGCTCCAGGGTCAGGACTGGCAGGCAGGGGCAGGAGCAGGAGCAGGAGCAGGAGCAGGAGCAGGAG
>NW_015380043.1:0-2667 GCF_001522545.3 Parus major
TTCCAGGAGCAGGGAATGTTCACCTGGAGAAGGGAAGGGTTCAGGAACTCCTCAGAGCCCTTCCAGGAATTGGGAATGTTCACCTGGAGAAGGGAAGGGTCAGGAACTCCTCAGAGCCCTTCCAGGAGCTGGGAATGTTCACCTAGAGGAGAAAAGGGTCAGGAACTCCTCAGAGCCCTTTCAGGAGCTGGGAATTCCCTTGGGATGGGGCTGGATCCAACCCCAGGCTGGGAATGGAGGGAATTCCATGGGAAAGGGGAGCTTGGGCCGGGATCTTGGGAAGGAATTCCCGGCTGGGCTGGAATTCCCAGAGAATCCCTGGGAATGTCCAAGGAAAAGCCAGAACACCCTGGGATATCGGGATGGGATTGAAGGTTCACCCAAACCATTCCGAGGTTAAAAACCCCCAAAATGGGGTTTTTTCCCATGAATTTAAAGCCCAGGACATGGAAAAAATTTCCCAAGGGAATTCCCTGCTCTCTTCCCTAAATTTCCAGCATTCCCACAGATCTGGGATAATAAATATTGAATTTTGGATTTTTTCCTGGTTTTATCTCAGCAGGGATCGAGTCCCATTGGGATCTGGAAGCTTTCCCAGGAGCCAAGGAGCTCCGTCCACCTCTGGAATTCTCCGTCAGAAAATTCCCAGAAATTCCCAGATTCGTTTCCCGGAATGGTTTTATTTAAATGGACAAAACTTCATTTATTTGTACAGTCACTTTTTGGGGAAAACTCCCAAAAAATCACATTTTATCCCAAATTTTGGTGGTTTTCCATTTCTGTTCCTTATCCATGGGGATGAACCTCGAGGAATTTCGGTTTTATCCGGGAGGAATTTCTCCATTCCCTCTTTTCAAGTGGTTTTTTGTCCCCAATCTTCCCAAAAAAAACCCCAGGAGAAACCACCTGGAAATGGAATTTCTGGCCCTGGATTCTCCCTCAGTGGAGAATTTGGTTCATGGGGGTTTAATTGGAGATTCTGGGGGTTTAATTGGNGAACCGAACCGAACCGAACCCGGTGGCTGGTTGTGGATGCCGGGGCTGAGGGGAACCGAACCGAACGGGGTGGCTGGTTGTGAGTACCGGGGCTGAGGGGAACCGAACCGAACCGAACCGTGCAGCTGGTTGTGGATGCCGGGGATCAGGGGAACCGAACCGAACCGGGTGGCTGGCTGTGGATGCCGGGGCTGAGGCGGCCGAGGGGCTCCGGCTGAGGGCGCGGAGAGGGCTCTGAGGTGCGTGGGGAGCCTCAGGAAAGAAGCCGGGAAAGGCTGGGAGTGAGGGAATGGTGGAAGGGAGCGAGGGGTGGTAAAAGGGGCTGAGGTGGGGAAGGGGACGAGGACTTTGCTGGGGAGGGAAAGGGAAGAAGCCGGGAAAGGCTGGGAGTGAGGGAATGGTGAGTGAGGGCGGGGAAGGAGCTGGAGCTGAGGTGGCCGAGGGGTCTTGGGTGGGAAATGGGGAAGAGCTGGGCCTGGGGAAGGAAGGGCCTGGAGTGGGGCAGAGGGTGGGAAAAGGGGCTGAGGTGGAGGTGGGAAAGGGCTCCTGAGATGTTGGGAGGAGCAGAGGGGCGGTGGGATGGGAAAGGGAAGGGGGAAGGATTGAGGTGGTGGTATTTTTATCCAAGTGGGCGATGGGGAGATCGGGGTTTGGAGCTGCTCTGGGAAAGAGTGAGGGGCTGGGAATCAGCTGGGAGAGGGCAGAGTGAAAAGATGGGATTTGGGAAAGGAGCTGGGAGAGCTGGACCGAGGCTTTGAGGAGGGAGGGGGATTTGGGAAGGGGGGTAGGAAGTTTGAAGGGGGGAGGATTGAGGGGTTGAGGAAGGAATTAATGTGGTTTAAGGGATAAATCTGGAACGGTGTCGAGGAGCACAGGGAGAAGGGGGATGAGGGGCTGAGAAGGAAGCGGGGGGGAAAGAGGGAGGTGCAGGATTGCAGTGGGAATTTGTACTGGATAACGGAGAAATAACCTGGAATGGGGAGTTTGGGAGCGGGACAGGGAGCTTTGAGGTGAAGTTCGGGGTCAGCTTGCGAAGGGCTGGGGAGACAGACGAGGAGCAGGGCACGGAATTGGAGCTGGAAGCACAGGGACACGATGCCGGGCAAGAAAATTCCAAACAGGGAAAAGCTTCAGTGCCAAACCGGCACTTGTGGCCAACTCCATTAATTGGAAAGTCAATCCCGGGGACCCAGGAGGTCTTGCCTTCCCTCTTCCCCCACGCAGGGAACGTGCCCACAGAGCCTTTTCCCCTCCTTAGGCAGCTCCCCGCTCCGGGGACGGATCGATGGCGCTTCCCGGGTGGTCGGATCCCGCCGGGATTGTGCCGGAGAGCGGCTCCGAGTTACCATGGATATGGCTTGGGCCGCCTCTCCTCAGGAAACCGTTGGGTTTAGAAGGAGTTTGGTTTGGGTTTAGTTTGGAGTTTAAAAGTTGATTTTTTTATTTTTTTTAATTTTTAATGCTCTCCCAGTTTTCCCTGCCATGAATCTGAAGCAGCCCTGATTCCTGGGAGGAATGGCCAAGGAGGGAAGGGTCAGGAACTCCTCAGAGCCCTTCCAGGAGCTGGGAATGTTCACCTGGAGAAGGGAAGGGTTTGGGAACTCCTCAGAGTCATTCCAGGAGCAGGGAATGTTCACCTGGAGAAGGGAAGGGTTCAGGAACTCCTCAGAG
>NW_015380044.1:0-1851 GCF_001522545.3 Parus major
AAAGGAGTGGGGGAAGAAGTATATGGTTCCTGCAGAAATCAGACTTTTATCAAGATGGGAAACAATTTCTAGAAAGGCCCAAGTCTGCTGTTCGGCCGCAATCCGTTTAATGTTTGCCCATTTGCCCGGGTTTGAAGTGGAGAGCAAGGCAGCTTGGGCGAGTTCAGGGGAAATGTGCGTCCTGCTCGGTTTCCAGATCTGCATCATCAGCTGTTCGAGGAGGGAAGAAACGCCACGAGTTTACCTTGGGAATAGCTCTACTAAATAATTAGCCTAGGTTTAAATGGAAGGGACTGCATTGCGACATGCGTCCTAACCCTGACTGGGCCTCTCTCATATTTGTAGCACAAGTGAATGGAAAGTCACCGGGATTGTATAAGAAGAGATGCTTAAAAAAAAAAAAAATCGGATTTTTTAAAAAAAATTAAATTTACATAGTACCCGATAGAGCCAACACGTGCACAGAATGTCTAATCTTAACTTTTCAAGGCAGTATGTTTAACAAAGCTCGTATTTTTGCGATGCATTGTAACTTCGCCTTATCACAGTGTAAAGGGTAGTCAGATTGTCCTAAATTATGTCCAACTAGCCCCCCTGGATCCACGGATTAAGAGATTAAAGGAGACCACTGGGCAATGCCTCCTCTTTCCCCTTCATATTCCTGGTATGATAATTGCCTAAACTGATTTGCACTTTCACAAAAGCTTGCAGGATTCTTTGTAGCTCGAACAGAGCAGACGAGGTTTCTCTATCAATGGAAATAAAACTGATTAATGCAGTCTATCAGGCTAAGGAGCAAATGAAGCATGAAAAAACAACTGTGTACCCCCAGAAAACCAGCTAGTTTCCTCAAGGACCCAGAGCAACATTTTTTCTTTTTTTTTTTTCCCCCTTTCCTTTCCCCTCGTCTTTAATGTCAGAGTTTTACTCAGTGCCCAGGATCGCTCCCTGAGAGCGGCAGCAGCTGGGGCGCAGCCTCTGCTCACAGGACCTGTTCCTCATCGCTCCCACCTGCACCGGGGATAGAAAAGATGGAGAAAAATACTAAAAAAAAAATAAAATAATCCTCTCTCGCTAAATAAAACACATATTTTTGCCGGGGAAAGCCTCTCTCAGCGGAGCGCGGCTGCTGCCGACCAGTTTCACCATCACGAACCGGTCCGCGCTTCAATTTCTAACCAGGGAAGGGGCTGGGTTTCTCCTTGAGGTTTTTGTTTGGTTGGTTTGGTTCTGTTTCGTAGATTTTAGGTATTTATATACAGCAAGTGCGCCTCTGCGGCTTATTTTTAGAGGTCTATTTAGCAGCCAGCGAATACATTAAGAAAATGTGCCTATGGCCGCAGGAATGCGCGGCGCGGCCGCGGGGGTTCAGCAGCTAAAAACAAGGCGGTGTGGAGGGGAAACCATCGGTTTCCTAGAAATTTGGAGGTGAAGGGGAAAAGATATTGCTTAAAAAATTAGGGCATATTGATAAATCTTTATTGACAAAATATTGACAATGACATACTTCTTGGAAGTATATAGTGTGTTAGAATTCTAACAAATTAAACACAAAACACAAAAATATTTACATTCTGGTATAGGAGACATGAAGGAAACATTTGTCACTTTTTTTTTTGTTTTTTTTTTTAGTAGCTCTATGATCTCGGAATATTATAAGGTCAGTGCTTGAAAATTGACCCAATGAAAATGGCCATTAAGAAGGAAAAAAAAAAATCAATCCTCGATTTTAAGTCCCTTTTCTCTGGATCCTCCCAGCCTAGAAAGTGTCCCCACCGCCAAAACTGGTCGCTGGGTTTGCGTTTTGTTAATCTTAAAAAAAAAAAAAGTAATCATCATCCGGTTTTGCAA
>NW_015380045.1:0-1872 GCF_001522545.3 Parus major
ATCTACATACTGTAGGACTTGTTCCTTTACTGAGCCTAAACCATTTCATTAGTTCCTCCAAGACATGTCCAAATCAATTGGGAGATTCCGTAAATCCCTGGGGTTGCTGGGTCCATTGCAACTGTTGTTTCCGGCCTGTTTCCTCGTCTGCCCATTCAAATGCAAACCACTTCCTGCTTTCCTTCTCTAAGGGGCAGGACCAAAAGGCATCCTTCAGATCAATGACGCTGAACCATGACTGTTCTGATGGTACTTTATTTAATAAATGATACGGATTAGCCACCACCACGTACCTGGTGACAGTTTGTTCATTAACCTCTCTCAAATCTTGCACTAACCCATATGTACCATCAGGTTTCCTGACTGGTAAAATTGGTGTATTATGTGGTGACATACATGGTTCTAATATTCCCCCTTCAATTAACTCCTTAATCACTGTACTTAAGCCTCGTTTTCCTTCTGCTGATATTGGATATTGTCTCACCCTGATGGGTAGTATTTCATTTTAATCTCTATGGGGGGAATATTTAATAGTCCGTGACATGCTTTTTCTGCCCACACCTTGGGATTTATCCCTTTTTCACCTTCATTTCTCAGTACCAACATCCTGGCTACCATACATCCTCCCTCTGCTACCACTCCTATTTGTAGTTGCACTTGGAAGTCCCGACTCAAAAGATTGCACCCTATGTCCAGCACGTACAACAAATCTGCACACCCCTCCCAGAAACTCCCTCTTACTTTCACATTTTCTAGAAGAAATACTTCAAATGGTTTATTTTCTGCACCATTCACTTTACATCTGCAATTACTTAATTTATACACCCTTGGAATCTCAGAAATACTTGATCTATCTGACCCAATGTCAACTGAAAATTCCTGTTCTTTGCTCTGAGGGACAATTTCCATCTTTACCATGGGCCCCCTCTGATGTTCAATTGCGTCCCATAGAGCATAGAGCCCCTGACACCCCTTATCATCTCCCCTCAAAATCTTTTCCAAGGTATCTTGTTCTTTGGCTGTACTTTCATCTTGCTGTCTCTTCTTACAAAAGCTCTTGGTATGACCCTTCTCATTACAGTAATAACAAACCATATCTGCTCACAGGGATTTTCTTTCTCCATCTCGTTCTTTCTTCCCCTCTGCCTATCTTTTCAATCCCCCTTTCTCCTCTTTCACTGGCTCATTTTTATCAACCCCCATACTTTGCCACTGCTATCATGATTTTAGCTTTCGCCTTGATTTTCTCCACCTCCCTTCTTAAGCATACTTTTTGCACCTCCCTCAAGAGCTCATTAAGGCCCTTCTCCTGCCAGTTATCCAATTTTTTCCAGTTTTCTTCTGATGTCTACCCTGGCTTTAGTTACAAACTGTATTCTTTCCAACACCTGTCCTTCCAGATCAACACTGGAGTATAATTGAAAATTCCTTTTCAATCTTTCAAGCCAAGCACTGGGTCTTTCATCTTTCTCCTGGTGACTATCAAACATTAGCTTGGCATTATTTGCTCTGGCAACTGCCTCTCGTATTCCTCGTATCATCACTGTTCTATAGTCCCTCATATTCCTCCATCCTTCTTCCTCATTGGGATCCCATCCCAGTTAGTTATTAGGCACTTTTTCCTCTCCTCTAGGAACAATTTGATTCTCTCTTTCCCAAATCCTCATTGCAGCTGCCTGAATTAATTGATTCTCCTCTGGGGAGAAAAGTATACCCAGTATTGAATTTAATTCTTCCCAGGTATACATGCTTGGACCCAAAAATTGATCCAGTTGGTTCGATATCTCAACTGGATTTTCCAATAGGGCTTTTATTTCCTTTTTATAATGTCTCAGCTCAGAGGTGGTCAATGGGGCATCTACAAACCCTATT
>NW_015380046.1:0-1752 GCF_001522545.3 Parus major
GTGTCACCCTGTGTCACCCCAGTGTCACCTGATGTCACCCTGTGTCACCCAGTGTCACCCGGTGTCACCCCACTGTCACCTGATGTCACCCCACTGTCACCCTGTGTCACCCAGTGTCACCCCACTGTCACCTTGTGTCACCCCTGTGTCACCCGGTGTCACCCCTGTGTCACCCCAGTGTCACCCGGTGTCACCCCTGTGTCACCTGATGTCACCCCACTGTCACCCCAGTGTCACCCCAGTGTCACCCTGTGTCACCCTCTGTCACCCTGTGTCACCCCACTGCCACCCTGTGTCACCCTGTGTCACCCTGTGTCACCCAGTGTCACCCTGTGTCACCCGCTGTCACCCCAGTGTCACCCCTGTGTCACCCCAGTGTCACCCTGTGTCACCCTGTGTCACCCCAGTGTCACCCCACTGTCACCCCAGTGTCACCCCAGTGTCACCCCTGTGTCACCCAGTGTCACCTGGTGTCACCCTGTGTCACCCTGTGTCACCCCAGTGTCACCCCAGTGTCACCCCACTGTCACCCGGTGTCACCCCAGTGTCACCCCGTGTCACCCTGTGTCACCCTCTGTCACCCCTGTGTCACCCTGTGTCACCTGATGTCACCCTGTGTCACCCCACTGTCACCCTGTGTCACTCTCTGTCACCTGGTGTCACCCTGTGTCACCCTGTGTCACCCCACTGTCACCCTGTGTCACTCTCTGTCACCCGGTGTCACCCTGTGTCACCCTGTGTCACCCCACTGTCACCCCACTGTCACCCCAGTGTCACCCTGTGTCACCCTGTGTCACCCGGTGCCACCCCACTGCCACCCCGTGTCACCCAGTGTCACCCCAGTGTCACCCCAGTGTCACCCTGTGTCACCCTGTGTCACCCCACTGTCACCCCTGTGTCACCCTGTGTCACCCCACTGTCACCCTGTGTCACCCCAGTGTCACCCCTGTGTCACCCTGTGTCACCCCAGTGTCACCCTGTGTCACCCCTGTGTCACCAAAGTGTCACTTGGTGTCACCCCACTGTCACCCCGTGTCACCCAGTGTCACCTGATGGCACCTGGGGTCACCCCAGTGTCACCCCACTGTCACCCTGTGTCACCCAGTGTCACCCTCTGTCACCCAGTGTCACCCTGTGTCACCCTCTGTCACCCCTGTGTCACCCGGTGTCACCCTGTGTCACCCTGTGTCACCCGATGGCACCTGGGGTCACCCCACTGTCACCCCACTGTCACCCTCTGTCACCCGGTGTCACCCCTGTGTCACCCTGTGTCACCCTGTGTCACCCCAGTGTCACCCAGTGTCACCCTCTGTCACCCGGTGTCACCTGGTGTCACCCCAGTGTCACCCTGTGTCACCCCAGTGTCACCCCGTGTCACCCAGTGTCACCCTGTGTCACCCTCTGTCACCCCTGTGTCACCCCACTGTCACCCCAGTGTCACCCTGTGTCACCCTGTGTCACCCCGGTGTCACCCACCCCACGAGATCTGTGCCGCTGTGTCCCCCATCCGTGTCCCCTCTCCTTGTCCCCCCCATATCCACCCCCATGTCCCCCCCGTGACTGTCACATGTCATGTGTTGCGTGTCACATGTCACATGTCGTGTGTCACATGTCACACATTTCACACATGTCACATGTCACATGTCACACGTGTGTCACACGTCCCAGGAGTGCCACGGGCGAGGCGTGGCACGAGATCATGCTGTGTCACATGTCACATGTCACATGTCACATGTGTCACAGGAGTGCCAC
>NW_015380047.1:0-2380 GCF_001522545.3 Parus major
CCCCGGCACACCCCCGCCCCCTCCGGGGCATCTCCCGGGCTCTCCCCGGTGACCTCACGGGATCCCGACCGGGAGCGCTCCCCGGATCCCCGGGAATCCCCCATCGGGAGCCCCGGGATCCCCTGGTGTCCTCGAGGACCCCCGGGACCTCCGGTAACCCCTCAGGGCATCTCCCGGGACCCTCGGGAGACCCCCGTTATCCCTCCCGATACGTCCGTGAGCCTTCGGGAGCTCTCCCGGGACCCTCGGGACATCCCGGTGACCTTTCGGGACCCCCCCCAGCACCGTCCGGGGGTGCCCGGTACCGGAGCGATGGGAACTTCTCCCCGGAGGACTCCCGGGACCGGGGCAAAGCGGCCCCCATTTCCCCCCTCACCGGTGTCACCGGTACCGGGCTGAGGAGCTCGGCGGGGTCCCGGTGGTGGGTGGTGACACACCGGGGGTGGGGACGGTCCCGGTACCGGAGTGCGGGGACCACCGGCCCCGAACCCCGCGCTTTCTGGGGGGCCCGGACGGGGCTCCGGAGGGTCCCGGTCCCTTTCCAGCACCGGGACTGACACCGGAAGCTGATGTCACCGGCGGGAACCGGCGCTGAGTCACGGCGGGAGCACGGGGACCGGAGGGGGGGGCGGTTCCCACGCCCTCGGGGTCATTCATTCATTCATTCATTCATTTATTCATTCATTCGTGCAGGCCCCGCCCCCTCCGGTGTCCCCGTCCGGTGTCCCCGCTGGCAGCGGGCACGGCACGGCTCGGGAGTCCCGGCCGGGCTGTCCCAGGGTCCCGTTCCCGGTGTCCTGGTCCCGGTGTCCCGGTCCCGGTCCCGGTGTTCTGTTCGGGCTCCCTACGGTGCCCCTGAGTCCCGTTCCCGGTGTCCCGGTCCCGGTGTCCCAGCCAGGCTCTCAGGAGGTCCCGGGGGTCCTGGAAGTCCCAGCCCCGTTCCCGGGGGTCCCGGCCGGGCTCTCGGGGAGTTCCCAGCCCCATTACCGGGGTCCTGGGGGTCCCAACCGGGTTCTCGGGGGGTTCCCGGCCCCATTACCGGGGTCCTGGGGTTCCCAGCCCCGTTCCCGNCGCCGCGCTCCCGGCGCTCACCTGCGCGGCCCCGGCGGCCGCGGGGCTCCCGAAGGAGTCGAGCGGCGACAGGTACTGGGACTCGGCCGAGGGCGAGGAGCTGCAGCGGGACCCCGAGTCGTAGTCCCCGGGGAAGCCCTGGAACATGGCCCCGGGGGCGCGGGGGCCGCCCCGCCGCGACAAGGCTGCGGGTCACGCCGCTACCGGCATCACGGGCACGGCGGGTTGAGGGCTCCGGGAAGCGGGGGGAGGTCCGGAGGGGCTCGCTGCGGGGTCTGTGGTGATCCCCGGTTGGGTGCGGTGAGTCCCGGTTTGTCCGGTCAAGCTCCGGTTGGCCGGTCCGAGCTCCTGTCCGCTGCTAGAGCCGGCGGAGCGTCCGTGCCGGGCTCCGGCGTGCCGGTGCAACGTCCCGGTGAGCCGCTATGAGCTCCGGTATATCCGTGCCGGGCTCCGCTGCGCCTCCGCGAGCCTCGGTTTGCCGGTACCAAGCGCCGCCGTGCCCGTCCCAGACTCCGGTTCTGCTCTATAAGCTCCGGTACATCCGTCCCAGGCTCCGGTCCGCCGCTCCAAAGCCCCGCTGTGTCCCTTACACACGCCGGTCCATCCGTCCCAGGCTCCGGTTGCTCCGTAAAAAGTCCCGACGCGCCCGTCCCGGCTTCCAAAGTTGTCCGGTACAAAGCCCCCCGGTGCGCCCGTGCCTGGCTCCGGTTCGCCGCTACAAGCCCCGGTACATCCGTCCCAAGATCCCCGACACAAAGTTCCGCTCGGCCGCCGCAAGCTCCGGTAAATCCCTTGCCAGGCTCCGGCACGTCCGCTCCGAGCCCCGGTGACGCTCCCGCCGCTCCCCCGGTCTCCGGTTTTATGAATGAACTGCTCACGGCAGCCCCGCCGCTTTATACGGCGGGGCCCCGCCCCCCTTCGCTGACGTCACGGCAGCCGCCGCCGCTGCTCCGGGACCCCCGGGACCCCCCCGAGACTGCCCGGACCCCGCAGCCGCCGTGGCCTCGGTCGCCGCCGCCGTTTGAGGCTCCGGGAGCCGCCGCCGCCGTTAAGAGGCCCCTGGGCGGGCCGGGAGCGGGGGGGATCCCTGTCCCCGCCCCCCGGAGTTCCTGTGACGCAATTAGCCATATATGGGCTTGTCTGGAGTGTTTGTTTGGTATCCTAGCAATGACGTCACAGGGATTCCCTCCGCCGCCGCCGCCGCCGCCGCCGCCGCCGCCGCCCGGGCGCGTATTAATAGAAACGGGACCGAGCGCGGTTCTAGAAACGGCCTGAACCGTCCGGGCCGAGGCTCCGGGACCCGGGAACT
>NW_015380048.1:0-1795 GCF_001522545.3 Parus major
TATCCCATATCCCGATATCCCATATCCCGATATCTCCATATCCCGATATCCCATATCCCCCATATCCCATATCCCCATATCCCGATATCCCATATCCCATATCCCATATCCCCATATCCCATATCCCATATCCCATATCCCGATATCCCATATCCCGATATCCCGATATCCCAATATCCCGATATCCCATATCCCGATATCCCATATCCCGATATCCCATATCCCAATATCCCGATATCCCAATATCCCGATATCCCGATATCCCATATCCCGATAATCCCCCATGTCCCGATATCCCGATACCTCCGTATCCCCCATATCCCATATCCCGATATCCCAATATCCCGATATCCCATATCCCGATAATCCCCCATGTCATATCCTGATATCCTGATATCTCCACATCCTGATATCCCGATATCCCGATAATCCCCCACGTCGCGATATCCCGATACCTCCATATCCCCATATCCCGATATCTCCATGTCCTGATAATCCCCCATGTCGCGATATCCTGATACCTCCGTATCCCAATATCCCATATCCCGATATCCTGATATCCCGATATCCCGATAATCTCCCATGTCGTGATATCCTGATATCCCGATATCCCGATAATCCCCCGTGTCACGATATCCTGATACCTCCATATCCCCATATCCCAATATCCCAATATCCTGATATCCCGATATCCCGATAATCCCCCATGTCATGATATCCCGATGCCTTCGTATCCCCCATATCCCAATATCTTCATATCCCGATAATCCCCCATGTCGCGATACCCCCAATACCCCGATATCCCCGATACCCCAATACCTCCCATACCCCGGCAATCCCCCATATCCCGACACCCCCTGCTATCGCGACATCCCCGATATCCCGACAATCCCCTCATAACCCAAAAATCCCCGCTATCGGGACATCCCCGCTATCGTGACAATCCCCCATATCCCGACATCCCCGCTGTCCCGACATCCCCGCTATCCCACCAGCCCCGCTATCGCGATATCCCTGCTATCCCGACATCCCCGCTGTCCCGACATCCCCGCTATCCCACCAGCCCCGCTATCGCAACAATCCCCATGGCTATCGTGACAGGTGGGTGTCTATCGCGACAATCCCCATGCCTATCGTGACAATCCCCATGGCTATCGTGACAGGCCGGTGTCTATTGTGACAGGCCGGTGTCTATCGCGACAATCCCCATGCCTATCGCGACAATCCCCGTGTCTATCGCGACAATCCCCGTGTCTATCGCGACAATCCCCGTGTCTATCGCGACAATCCCCATGGCTATCGCGACAGGCCGGTGTCTATTGTGACAGGCCAGTGTCTATCGCGACAATCCCCATGCCTATCACGACAATCCCCGTGTCTATCGCGACAATCCCCATGGCTATCGCGACAATCCCCCCACTATCGCGACAATCCCCGTGTCTATCACGACAATCCCTGTGGCTATCACAACAATCCCCGTGGCTATCGCGACAATCCCCGTGTCTATCGTGACAATCCCCGTGTCTATCGTGACAATCCCCGTGTCTATCGCGACAATCCCCATGTCTATCGCGACAATCCCCGTGTCTATCGCGACAATCCCCGTGTCTATTGTGACAATCCCGTGTCTATCGCGCCAGGCGGGTGGCTATCGCGACAATCCCCCCCACTATCGCGACAATCCCCCCCACTATCGCGACAATCCCCGTGTCTATCGCGACAATCCCTGTGTCTATCACGACAATCCCCGTGTCTATCGTGACAATCCCCGTGTCTATCGCGACAATCCCCGTGT
>NW_015380049.1:0-1804 GCF_001522545.3 Parus major
AGTTTCTGGATCATTTTAAGGCCTCTAAACTATCCTCTGTTCTATCAGAACATCTACAATTGGAGACTTTCCTAGTGAGATCTTTCACGTCCCAAAATGCCCATCCCCAGCTGCCAGCAGTGTGGCTGTTGCTCCACACATGACATCTGGAGAGCACTTCCTCCTAAGACAAGAAGAAAAAGGTGCCTTCTAGAACTCTTCGTTCTTGGGGTTCTCCATCCACAGAGCTCCAGCAGGGGAACTTCACCCTAATTTTGAGACCTGCTGGATTTATAGGGGACCAGGAAAAAAGTCAGTCCCTCTCCAAGCTTGAAGTACAGGGATTGGAAGGCAGTCTCCATGGGTACATTAACAGCTGTGGTAGCAACTGCTTTGATCAGTGGGTAGAAGCAACTACTGCAGCAGAACAGCCCCAATTCTGTCATCTTTCCAGGGAAGTAAAAGTGAATGGTCCTTTCTAGTCCCTCTGTGAGGCTGATGTTGGAGGCCCAAAGATTCCCTTCTCAGCCTGACTTTCTGGGCTCTGCTCAGTGATTCTTTTCTCCTCCATTTGCAGATAGTCAAGATAGTCAAGGAACCGGCTCACACTGTGCTGGAGGAGAGCGGCCAGGAGACTGAGGTGTACCTCAGTGCCTTGGTTGCCTACGCCCAGTTCAAACTGAACACGATCGTGGTTCAGATCAAGGACACCTTGCCCTTCGAGACAAGTACAGCCACGTGAGTGCTGAGGCCAGGCAGGGCCCTGTGAGCAGGAGCTGCCTTTCCCAGGGCTGACCCAGTGCCTGCTTCCCAGAACTCTACCCCAGCCAAAACAGCACAGGCCCATTTACGTGCACATAAAGCCAAGCAGGAGAGGGTGGTCCGGAGAGACTCAATGCTGCCATTCTGCTGAGAACAGCCATGGGTTTGCTTTCACTGCGTGTCACCTGTCCTCAGCTGCTCAAGAATAAGTTTGCAGTCAAAGCAAGACCTAAAGGAAGTCCAAAGTAAGCCCCTTAGCTTCAATGTCCTGGGCACCATGTTGGCCCTTTCCTCTTAAACTTTCAGACTTGGAAATACTTTTCTGGGCCACCCAGGACAGCAGTCTGAGCATGGCAGGTTTGCCTGGGGAAGAAGATGTTCCTCAGCAGAAAGTGGTACCAGGAGTCCCTCAGACATTGTTACTGTACTATTTGCTTTATATTTATTGGACATTTTTTTTAATTCCTCCTTTTTGCTTTTCAGTTTCAGGATGCACAACACAGGGAAGGTGGCCCTGGAATACTTCTGGGAGGAAGATGCTCCTGCAGATGGTGAAGCAGTGAGGATGCCATATTCAACCTCTCCGACGTGTAAGGGCATTTCACGTGGTAGCTGAGGGCCTGGGGAGAAGACCCTGCCACTTCACCCCAAAACATGAATTGCTTTTTCATCCTTGTCCACGCTTCCACTTTCATCAACATCTTCCCAGCTGCAACTGGAGTTTTCTCCTTGCCCACCTCTGCCTTTTAGCCCCTTCTGTTCTTGCTGTGCCACTTCTGCTCTGCAAAGGAGCTGAGCCAGGCTCTGGGGAGAGCCACGTGCTGGCTCAGGACTGGGAGGGGGGACATCAGGTCATTGCTTTGAGAAGTCTGAGACTGGGGAGAGCAATGGTGTAACGAGTGAGCTGCCCTGCAGCCACTGTCTGTGTGCAGTTCCCCACTCCAGGGCAGATGCAAAGTCACTGTCTAAAACCAACTCCTGCTTTGGCACTGGAGTGTGTGCTGCAGGCAGAGACCCTGCTCCCAGACACTGTTTTCTGCTAGAATAAAGTACTTGGCCAGAG
>NW_015380050.1:0-1785 GCF_001522545.3 Parus major
GAGCTGACAGGACCTGGATAGAGCTGACAGGACCTGGGGGGAGCTGACAGGACCTGGGAATTGAGGTTTGAGCTGCCAGGACCTGGGATTGGGGTTTGAGCTGCCAGGACCTGAGAATTGAGGTTTGAGCTGACAGGACCTGGATGGAGCTGACAGGACCTGGGGGTGGTCTGAGCTGACAGGACCTGGATAGAGCTGACAGGACCTGGGGGTGGTATGAGCTGACAGGACCTGGATAGAGCTGACAGGACCTGGGTACAGGGTTTGAGCTGACAGGACCTGGTTCTGGTCATTGGGATTGAGTTTGGAGCTGACAGGACCTGAGAATTGAGGTTTGAGCTGACAGGACCTGGATAGAGCTGACAGGACCTGGGGGTGGTCTGAGCTGACAGGACCTGGATATAGGAATTGGGATTGGGGATTGGGGTTTGAGCTGCCAGGACCTTCTTCCCCGGGCCACACATCGGAGGGGACACGCCCTTCGATGGCGCCGAGCCATGGACGCACCGCGGGGATGATCTCAGCGGTGAGCTGACAGGACCTGGATAGAGCTGACAGGACCTGGATAGAGCTGACAGGACCTGGGACTGGGGTTTGAGCTGCCAGGACCTGAGAATTGAGGTTTGAGCTGACAGGACCTGGATAGAGCTGACAGGACCTGGATAGAGCTGACAGGACCTGGGGGTGGTCTAAGCTGCCAGGACCTGCTTGTGGTCATTGGGATTGAGTTTGGAGCTGCCAGGACCTGGATAGAGCTGACAGGACCTGGGGGTGGTCTGAGCTGCCAGGACCTGGTTCTGGTCATTGGGATTGAGTTTGGAGCTGACAGGACCTGGGGACGGTCTGAGCTGACAGGACCTTGAAAGGTTTCCATTGACCTTCCATGACCTTCCCTGACCTTCCAGGACCTTCCATTGACCTCAAAGGGTTTTCCATTGGCCTTCCAGGACCTTCCATTGACCTTCCATTGACCTTCCATGACCTTCCATTGATTTCCCATGACCTTCCAGGACGTTCCATGACCTTCCAGGACCTTCCATGACCTTCCATGACCTTCCCTGACCTTCCATGACCTTCCATTGACCTCAAAGGGTTTTCCATTGACCATCCAGGACCTTCCATTGACCTTCCATTGACTTCCCATTGACCTTCCATGACCTTCCATTGACCTCAAAGACTTTCCATTGACCTTCCATGACCTTCCATTGATTTCCCATGACCTTCCAGGACCTTCCATTGACTTTCCATTGACTTTCCATGACTTTCCATGACCTTCCAGGACCTTCCATTGACTTGCCATTGACTTTCCATTGACCTTCCATGACCTTCCATGACCTTCCACACCCTTCCATGACCTTCCAGGACCTTCCAGGACCTTCCATTGACCTCAAAGAGTTTCCATGACCTTCCATGACCTTCCATTGACTTGCCATTGACTTTCCATTGACCTTCCATGACCTTCCATGACCTTCTAAACCCTTCCATTGACCTTCCATGACCTTCCAGGACCTTCCATTGACTTTCGATTGACTTTCCATGACCTTCCAGGACCTTCCATTGACTTTCCATTGACCTTCCATTGATTTTCCATGACCTTCCATGACCTTCCACGACCTTCTAAACTCTTCCATGACCTTCCAGGACCTTCCATTGACCTTCCATTGACTTTCCATGACCTTCCATGACCTTCCAGGACCTTCCATTGACCTTCCATTGATTTCCCATGACCTTCCATGACCTTCCATTGACCTCAAAGACTTTCCATTGACCTTCCATGACCTTCCA
>NW_015380051.1:0-1741 GCF_001522545.3 Parus major
GGAGGGGACCCCAAAAATGGGGAAAAACCCAAAAATGGGGAGAGAAACCCAAAAATGGGACCCCAAAATTGGGGAGGGAACCCCAAAATTGGGGAGGGAACCCCAAAATTGGGAAAACCCTGAAACTTTGGGAAGGAAAACCTAAAACCATCGGAGATGGGGGGTGGGGGCTGATCCCAAAACCGCGGGACACCCCAAAAATGGGGGGTGGGGGGTTCTGCCCCATAGATCCCCCCCCAAAAACACCCCCAAATATCTCCCGACCCCCCCAGAGCGCCCCAAAATCCGCCTGCCCCGGCACCTGCGGCAGACGTACGTGAGGAAGGTGGGGGAGCAGGTGAACCTCGTCATCCCCTTCCAGGTGAGCGGGGGCACCCCAAAATCTATGGGGCAGCTCGGCCCTATAGATTTATCGGGGTGATTCACTCCTATGGGGACAGCTCTGCCCTATAGATTTATTGGGGTGATCCAGCCCCATAGATTTATTGGGGTGACTCGGCCCCATAGATTTATCGGGGTGATTCAGCCCTATAGATTTATTGGGGTGATTCGGCCCTATAGATTTATTGAGGTGATTCAGCCCCATAGATTTATTGGGGTGATTCGGCCCTATAGATTTATTGGGGTGACTCGGCCCCATAGATTTATTGGGGTGATTCGGCCCTATAGATTTATTGGGGTGATCCGGCCCCATAGATTCAATGGGGTGATTCAGCCCTATAGATTTATTGGGGTGACTCGGCCCCATAGATTCAATGGGGTGATTCGGCCCCATAGGTTTATTGAGGTGATTTGGCCCTATAGATTTATTGGGGTGATTCGGCCCTATAGGGACAGCTCTGCCCCATAGATTTATTGGGGTGACTCAGCCCCATAGGTTTATTGAGGTGATTCAGCCCCATAGATTTATCGGGGTGACTCGGCCCCATAGATTTATTGGGGTGATTCGGCCCTATAGGGACAGCTCAGCCCTATAGATTTATTGGGGTGACTCGGCCCCATAGGGACAGCTCTGCCCTATAGATTTATTGGGGTGATTCGGTCCTATAGGGACAGCTCTGCCCCATAGATTTATTGGGGTGATTTGGTCCTATAGAGACAGCTCAGCCCCATAGATTTATTGGGGTGATTCAGCCCCATAGATTCAATGGGGTGATTCAGCCCCATAGATTTATTGGGGTGATTCAGCCCCATAGATTTATTGAGGTGATTCAGCCCCATAGATTTATTGAGGTGATTCAGCCCCATAGATTTATTGGGGTGACTCGGCCCTATAGGGACAGCTCTGCCCCATAGATTTATTGGGGTGACTCGGCCCTATGGGGGCAGCTCTGCCCTATAGATTTATCGGGGTGATTCAGCCCCATAGATTTATTGGGGTGATTCAGCCCCATAGATTTATTGGGGTGATTCGGCCCTATGGGGACAGCTCTGCCCTATAGATTTATCGGGGTGATTCACTCCTATGGGGACAGCTCTGCCCCATAGATTTATTGGGGTGACTCAGCCCCATAGGGACAGCTCTGCCCTATAGATTTATCGGGGTGATTCGGTCCCATAGATTTATTGGGGTGATTCAGTTCTATAGGGACAGCTCTGCCCTATAGATTTATTGGGGTTATTCAGCCCCATAGGGACAGCTCTGCCCTATAGATTTATTGGGGTGATTCGGTCCTATAGGGACAGCTCAGCCCCATAGATCCTATAGGGATAACTGAACCCCACAGCCCCATAGACCCCA
>NW_015380052.1:0-1837 GCF_001522545.3 Parus major
GTGTGTGTGTGTGTGTGTTTGTGTGTGTTTTCACCTCTGGGGAAGGAGACACGCACACGACACAGCTGGCTCGTTATTAATTAATGGTAATTTAGTTATTGCTTCAAAGACTGTGTCACCTCTTAACTGTACCAAAAAAGTGAGTTATTTCTAAGATACCTTTAATTACATTCCAGTAGTAGGCTTGCACATCAAAGATCAGTAAGAAACGCATTTACAATCAGTGTATCAGCTATGTAACTGTGATTGTTTGTTTCTTTGAGCAGGACCCAGCAACAGAAAAAAGTAATTCCCGAGTACAGGCAGTTCATGTGAGGCAGGGGTGGAAAACAAGAGCTGTAAAACGAAACAAAATGCTGGCAAAAGAGTTCTGGGAGCCTTAGCTTGTTGCCTCTTATGTATTAAAGGCAGAAAAGAATAATATTAACTGCAGACTGAAAAATACCATTTACTAAAGCTGCATTGCACTGTCAATTTCCTTATCGAGGTAAACAATCGGTGGCGACTCTGGAAATGCTCGTTTCCCGTCACGGGTTTCCGGGGAGCCTGTTCCCTGTCCCTGTTCCTGGCAGGGGAACACCACAATCACCGAGTGTAAAAACACCTGGCCCGGGCCCTCGGGAGCCAGGGGCGGCCCTGGGGGTGCGCAGATGCCGGGGGGCAAACACCGATGGTTTCCCGGGAAGGATCGCGCCCCTCGGAGCTCCCCCGGTACCTGCATGGAGCGGACGGTGAGCAGCAAGTGCAGCCGGCCCTCTCGCACCGTCAGCGGCAGCAGCACGGCGGCTCTGGGCAGCGGCAAGCGGGAGAACTTGTCCCCGACATCGAACTCCCTCAGGCGGCGCCGGGCCTCCTCCATGAGCCCCTGCCTAGGAGCGGGCAGAGCGGAGCACCGGCAGCGCCCGGCCGTGCCCCGCTGTGCCCCGCTCTCCCGCCGCGGCCCCCGGCCAGGGGCAGGGACCGGGCCCGGCTCCTCCTCTCGCTCCGCCGCCTCTGGCACCGACGGGACTCCGCCGGGCAGCGCTTGATCCTTCCCTTTCCCTTTTCCCCTTTCCCCTGCGGCCGTGCCCGTGTGGCGCCGCTCGTTCCCTGCCCGAAGCAGGGCCCCATTGCACAGAAGCTGTGACACTCCATCCAGACATTTCCAGAGTCTTAGAACATCATTTCCTACTCCTCTTTTGTCGAAGTCTGGTATGACTTATATTCCCACTGCTCAACACCCAAGGGATTGCAGCCCACAGTGGAGCAAAAGTCTCTCTGGTGGCAAATACAGAGGTTGTCCAGTCTTGCCCTTGACTGTTTACTATTAAATCATCTTTGGAAGGTTAACTTTAAAGGGTCACTTCCCTGTACCATTGTCCAAGTTTGGGGAGGAGCTTCCACTGGTCCTTTGACACCAGAGGCGTGAGACCACTCCTTTTCTGCTGTAAATGTTTCAGTTGTTGAAACTGCCTGAAAGGGACCTTCCCATGCTGGAGGTTAAGGTATCATCTTTCCTAGATTTTATTAGAAGCAAATCTCCTGGTTTTACCTGGTGCAATGAAAGTCTAGAGGTGATGGTGGGGGTAACAACCCTTTTCTTCTAAGATCCCTGAGAGAAAGTGTAATTGCCTGCAAATAATTTCTGAGAGTCATTAGTCATTAGTTTCAGGCATTAGCAACCCCTCCTCCCTTCCCAGATAAGGTAACTGTCATCTATAAACCTTAGATTGGCTTTTGCATGTGGAATTGGTTGTTGTTGTTGTTTAGAAATTGTTCATTGAAGAATTGTACTGGTTGTGTTTTTGTGTTCCAGTTGAATGTTTAATTGTCATAAGCATTATCCCTATTTTTATAG
>NW_015380053.1:0-1778 GCF_001522545.3 Parus major
TGGGAATTCTGGGAATTCTGGGATACAGGAGGTGGGAGCAGGCGTCGAGCGCTCGCTGCCGGAGCCGCGTCCGGAGCGCGTCCGGAGCTTCCGCCTTCAGGAATTCCTGGGAAAAGGAAAAGAGCGGGAATGTTCCGGAATGTTCCGGAATGTTCCGGATGATCCCAGGGATCCCAGGTGAGGCTGGGAATGTTCCAGAATGTTCCAGATGTTCCCAGGGATCCCAGGTGGATGGAATGGGAATGTTCCGGAATGTTCTGGAATGTTCCGGAATGTTCCCAAATGTTCTGGGATGTTCCAGAATGTTCTGGGATGTTCTGGGGTGTTCCAGATGTTCCCAGGGATCCCAATTGAGGCTGGAATGGGAATGTTCCGGAATGTTCCAGGATGTTCCGGATGTTCCCAGTGATCCCAGGTGAATGGAATGGGAATGTTCCGGAATGTTCCGGAATGTTCCCAGGGATCCCAGGTGGATGGAATGGGAATGTTCTGGAATGTTCCAGAATGTTCTGGAATGTTCTGGGATGTTCTCAGGGATCCCAGGTGAGGCTGGGAATGGGAATGTTCCGGAATGTTCCCGAATGTTCCCAGGGATCCCAGGTGGATGGAATGGGAATGTTCTGGAATGTTCCGGAATGTTCTGGGATGTTCCGGAATGTTCCGGGATGTTCTGGGATGTTCTGGGATGTTCTGGAATGTTCCAGAATGTTCCAGGATGTTCCCAGGGATCCCAGGTGAATGGAATGGGAATGTTCCGGAATGTTCTGGAATGTTCCGGAATGTTCTGGAATGTTCCCAGGGATCCCAGGTGGATGGAATGGGAATGTTCCGGAATGTTCTGGGATGTTCTGGAATGTTCTGGAATGTTCCTGAATGTTCTGGGATGTTCTGGGATGTTCCGGATGTTCCCAGGGATCCCAAGTGAGGCCGGAATTCCAAAGGATTTGGGTGGGAATTTTGGGATTCCTTGGATTTCCTGAATTCCCAGATTTTCTTCCCATGGTCATTCCCAGTTAATCCCAGTTCCCATCCCAGTCCATCCCAGTTTATCCCAGTCCTGCCCCAGTTTATCCCAGTCACTCCCAGTCCATCCCAGTCCATTTATCCCGGTCCCTCCCAGTTTATCCCAGTCTCTCCCAATTCTCTCCCAGTCCCTCCCAGTTCCATCTCAGTCTCTCCCAGTTTATCCTTGTTCCCATCTCAGTCCCTCCCAGTTTATCCCAGTCCCTCCGAACCCCTCCCAGTTTATCCCAGTCTCTCCCAGTTCCATCTCCATCTCTCCCAGTTTATCCCAGTCCATCCCAGTTTATCCCAGTCACTCCCAGTCCATCCCAGTCCTGCCCCAGTCCATCCCAGTTCCCAGCCCAGTCCCTCCCAGTTTATCCCAGTCCCTCCCAGTTCCATCTCAGTCTCTCCCAGTTTATCCCTGTTCCCATCCCAGTCCCTCCCAGTTTATCCTCGTTCCATCCCAGTCTATCCCAGTTCCATTCCAGTTTATCCCAGTCCCTCCCAGTCCCTCCAAACCCCTCCCAGTTTATCCCAGTCTCTCCCAGTTCCATCTCCATCTCTCCCAGTCTGTCCCAGTCCCTCCCAGTTTATCCCAATCCCTCCCAATCCTCTCCCAGTCCCTCCCAGTTCCATCTCCATCTCTCCCAGTTTATCCCAATCCATCCCAGTCAGTCCCAGTCCATCCCAGTCTCTCCCAATTCTCTCCCAGTCCCTCCCAGTCCCCTCCCAGTCCATCCCAGTCCTTCCCAGTCCCTCCCAGTCCCTCCCAG
>NW_015380054.1:0-1781 GCF_001522545.3 Parus major
AGTCTGATAATCCTACTGATTGTGTTCTTAGCAATCTGGTTAATCTCTGCAGTTCTGAAAGGAGAGATAAAGAAAAGAGTATTCTGGAACCAGAAAATAATAAAGGCACTGACACAGGACAGAGATCCACATCCGCATTTGTCATCTCCAAGTCCTCCAGAGTGTAACAACGCTTACAAAAACTGTAGATTCAAAAATGAACATCAAGTATAAACTCAGAGGAAAAACTCTATATACTGAAAGCATTACATTAATTATAGCAAAGTGAAATACTTTCAGAAAGGGGAAATATGTTACTATGGGATTTAATGTTTCTGAAAATGTTTCTTAAAACCATGCAGAAGTAGGCCACAAGAATGTCTGGTACTGGGGATGGTCTGGCAAGCTGAAATGTTTACGGTAATGGGAACTGGCACTTGGGGTCTCCAAGATACCCACCCAGAGATCAGATTGGTACATGTTCGTACAAGGATGAGCTAACTCTCACAAAGCAATATTGATAAAGTTAATCAAGCAATATTAATGAAGCAATATTGATAAGGTTGTTGTAGTGATTACTGCTCCAGCTGAAATTGTAGAAATATGTGCACTTTGGACAAAGATGATGGAGCTAGATTTGGATTGCTGATACCCCTAGTTCCCGTGTGCTTCAATAAAGCACCTGCATATAATCAATCTGTGATTATGTGTGTTCCTGAACACTGACATCAGCATCTCCCTGCACCCAGGACAGCTCCCACCAGAGACCCTCCCCTGATTTAATTCCCAATCCAGGAGCTACAACAAGCATGGGTGAAGTTCTGGGGGCTGGCAGAGAAATGTCACTGTAAGATCTTGCTGCACTTGGCTCTCGGCCCCTTCTCAAGAGCTTTGCCTTCAAGGGCAGGAACATCTTTTCCTTGCTGGCAACTGGAATTCCAGACTCTTGGAGTGTGTGCCCTGTAGGACCACACAGACTGGGATCCATGGGTTGGGATTGCACAGACTGGGATTGCACAGACTGGGATTGCACAGACTGGGATTGCACATGGACTGGGACCGTGTGGATCAGCACCAGAGATTGGGATCACATGGACCAGGACCACATGGACCAGGATGGCTGCACCGGAATGATGCAAACAGAGGCAGAACTGCCCCACCCAGGGCTCCCTCCCAGTTCCCTCCCAGTTCCCTCCCAGCCCTTCCCAGTCTCTCCTGGGGGTGCGGCCAAAACTGCCCGGAGTGAACGTGGTGGTCCCGGAGCGATCCCAGAGCTGATTCCGGTCCCGGTGTCGATCTCTGTCCCAGAGCTGTGGTGGTCCCAGTGTCGGTCCCAGAGCGCTCCCAGTCCCAGTCTTTGTCTCCATCTCCCTCTCAGTCCTGGTCTCGGTCTTGGTCCCGGAGCGGTGCCAGTCTCAGTGCCAGTGCTGGTCCTGGAGTGATCCCGGTGCTGATCCCGGTGCTGGTCCTTGAGTGATCCCGGTGCTGATCCCGGTGCTGGTCCTGGAGTGATCCCAGTGCTGATCCCAATGCTGGTCCTGGAGTGATCCCGGTGCTGATTCCAGTGCTGATCCCAGTGCTGATCCCAGTGCTGGTCCTGGAGTGATCCCGGTGCGGATCCCAGTGCTGATCCCAGGGCTGATCCTGGAGCAATCCCGGTGCTGATCCCGGTTCTGGTCTCGGTCTGGGAGCACTCCTGGTGTTGATCCCAGTCCCTGTGCTGGCCTCGCTCTCAGTCTCGGAGCAGTCCCGGGGCACTCCCGGAGCCGATTCCGGTCCCGGTGTCGATCTCAATGGCGCAG
>NW_015380055.1:0-1835 GCF_001522545.3 Parus major
ACCGCGGCTGCTCACACCTTGGCGAGCCTAAGCCATGCCCCGCTGCCGGTGTGCGCTGAGCTGGAGTCCGCTGGGCTCCGGGAGGAGCTCCGGGCGGGTGCAGGCCCCTTCGGCCTCGGCCCGTGCGGCACACGGTAACGGCGGCTCGGCCCTGAGGGGAAGGGATGGCAGAGAGGCTTTGCTTCACAAAGCCCGGGGCAGCGGATGCCGGTGGCCCTGCAGGAGTTGGGGCCAGAGCAGAGCTGGGCCGGCAGGAGGGATCGGCAGGCGGGGGCTGCTCGGCTACAGTGTAGCCAGAACTCCCAAGTAGTGCCCGAGAAGCGGCGGGCTGGCACAGCAGCCGCCTGGCTCCCAGCAGGGCAGGGAGAGGCCAGCTCTGCATCCCGGGTGGAATGTATGTCGGTCTCATTTGGGTTTTATTGTACACGTATAAAATCAGGTGTAAAGCATTTTTCAAACACAATGTATCAAACACAAACGACTTGGGATTGCAAAACTGCTGCCGAGAAGGCAGGAAGAGGGGAATTTGCAAGAGAACAAGGATGGCAGCGGGAGAGGATGAGTCCACCCAGGCATGATGGGCCTACCAACAACCCAGTGATAAACGCCTGCTGCCAATCTAGCCTAATTCCTCAGGACTAGACATCTTAATGTCCAGTTCCTGAAAATCTACTCCAAGTCTCTTCCCATCTCAGAAATCCCATCAGCAGACTGGCAGCAGCAATATGAATGTGTAACACAAGAAGGACAAAAAACCAAACCAAACCAAACCAAAACAGAAACCCCCCCCCGCCCCCCCCAGAACTGAAGCTGCATAGCCTCAGGCTGAAAAACCTGTATAAAACTCTGCTCTCCGAAGGAGAGTTTGTGAACTTTGGGGGAAGCAGTGCAATAGAGGCTGGTTCGGAGTTCACCCAGCAACAACTCCGGGCTCGACGTTGATTTTGATTGTGGCTGTTTGGAAATTTGATTTTGCAAAACTTTTCAATAAAATCAAATTTCCTGATAAAATTGGGCTGATTTCATTTATAACACCGGGCACTTAGCCGAGCATGGGGATGGATTGCTCCCTCTTTCAAGGAGCTAGCTGATCCTAAGGTCCCAGCGCAGTGCTGCTCTCACAAGCACAAGCTCGCACCTCGGCAGAAGAAGCGGGAGCCAGCTGGGCTGCGGCAGCAGCAGCCAGTCCCTTTCCCCAAGCAGCAGCTCGGAGCGTCGTGCAGCGGAGGCAACAGAGAGAGAGAGAGAGAGAGAGAGAGAGAGAGAGAGAGGCAGCAGCTGTCCCAGTCCCGTGCTTCACCTGCCCCATTCTCCGTATGTTCCTCCACGGAGAGAAATGCCCGCATAAGAGAAGTGCAAGCAAATGGCCTCTTCCCCGGAAGCTTGGCCACTTCTTCTATTCTCTTAAGGAGTCAGTTGTTCATGTCGCCTAGGAACTTCTAGGGAAAAATTCTGTAAGGAAAAATTAAGCAAAGGAAAGCAACCTAACCCCCAGCAATGTGGCAATATAAAATGTGTGGGCTTTATTGAACTGTTAAAGTCAGAGACGGCGGCGGGGGGTGTCAAAAACAAGGGTCTAGACTCTTCTGGATGTTAGAAGAAGTAGCCAAACCTTTCTTCGATGACATAAAAAGAAGGTACCAACAGGAGTAGGAAGACAGGCTAGCCTGAATCCCTGCAACTCACAACCCGATGAGGAAGGAGAGCCCCCCAACACACCTGTGCACAAGGTGATATACTGCTCCATCCCCAGGGGAGGGTACAACTCCGGGTCCAATGAGGGATCAGGGGAGGGGGAGTGAGGGGAGGTGATTACACTACTGGAAACCAATAGG
>NW_015380056.1:0-1781 GCF_001522545.3 Parus major
CAGCGTGGTGACCATCACTGTGACCATCGTGGTGACCACCCTGGCACACAGCCATGGAGCACTGAGTGACCACAGTGACCACCACACTGACCACCCTGGCCACCACACTGACCACCCTGGGACACCGCCATGGAGCAGTGACCAGCGTGGTGACCACCACACTGACCACCCTGGCCACCACACTGACCACCCTGGGACACCGCCATGGAGCCATGAGTGACCACAGTGACCACCACACTGACCACCCTGGGACATGGAGCAGTGAGTGACCACACTGACCACCCTTGGACATGGCCATGGAGCACTGACCACCGTGGTGGTCATTGCGGTGGCCATTGTGGTGACCACCCTGGGACACCACCATGGAGCAGTGACCAGCACTGTGGTGACCATCACTGTGACCGTCATGGGGACACCGCCATGGAGCAGTGACCACCCTGGGACACCACCATGGAGCACTGAGTGACCACAGTGACCACTCTGGGACACCACCATGGAGCAGTGACCAGCACTGTGGTGACCATCACTGTGACCGTCATGGGGACACCGCCATGGAGCAGGGAGTGACCATGGTGGTCATCACTGTGACCACTGTGGTGACCACCCTGGGACATGGCCATGGGGCAGTGACCAGCACAGGGACACCACCATGGAGCAGTGAGTGACCATGGTGGTCATCGTGGTGGCCACCCTGGCACACAGCCACAGAGCACTGACCATCACTGTGGTCATCGAGAAGACAGCTCCTGACCACAGTGACCACCATGGGACATCCCCACAGTGACCACCACAGTGACCATCATGGCCACCATGGGGACAGCTCCTGACCACAGTGACCATCACAGTGACCACCATAGGGACAGTTCCTGACCACAGTGACCATTATGGGACACCACCATGGAGCACTGACCACCACAGTGACCATCACAGTGACCATCACAGTGACCATCACAGCCACCATGGGGACAGCTCCTGACCACAGTGACCACCACAGTGACCACAGTGACCACCATGGGGACAGCTCCTGACCACAGTGACCATCATGGGGATACCACCACAGAGCAGTGACCACCACAGTGACCACCACGGCCACCATGGGGACACCACCATGGAGCAGTGACCACCACAGTGACCACCCTGGGGACAGTTCCTGACCACAGTGACCACCATGAGGACACCACCATGGAGCAGTGACCACCACAGTGACCACAGTGACCACCCTGGGGACAGCTCCTGACCACAGTGACCATCACAGTGACCATCACAGTGACCACAGTGACTACCACAGTGACCACCACGAGGACACCACCATGGAACAGTGACCATTGCAGTGACCACCACAGTGACCACCACAGTGACCACCATGAGGACACCACCATGGAGCAGTGACCACCACAGTGACCACCACAGTGACCACCATGGGGACAGCTCCTGACCACAGTGACCATCATGAGGACACCACCATGGAGCAATGACCACCACAGTGACCATCATGACCACCATGGGGACAGCTCCTGACCACAGTGACCATCACAGTGACCACCCTGGGGACAGCTCCTGACCGCAGTGACCACCACAGTGACCACAGTGACCACCCTGGGGACAGTTCCTGACCGCAGTGACCATCATGAGCCCATGGCCACAGTGCAGTGACACTGTCCTGTCTGTCCCTCTGTCCGACTGACGCTCCGTCCGACTGTCCCTGCGGTTTTGGGGTCCCCCAGCTCCATCCCAATAAACCTGGTGGTGTCACCCCTGTTCTGTGTCACTCTGTGTCCCCC
>NW_015380057.1:0-1802 GCF_001522545.3 Parus major
GCTGATCCCAGAACCCGGCTGATCCCGGCTGATCCCAGCTGATCCCAGAACCCGGCTGATCCCAGAACCCGGTTGATCCCAGCTGATCCCAGAACCCAGTTGATCCCGGCTGATCCTAGAACCCGGCTGATCCCGGAATGCAGCTGATCCCAGAACCCGGCTGATCCCAGCTGATCCCAGAACCCGGCTGATCCCAGCTGATCCCAGAACCCAGCCCATCCACACTCACAGGTGCTGAGGTCCATGGCCAGCTGCAGGCTGGCGCACAGGTAGGCCTGGCAGCTGGAGCACCTCAGCATGTCACACTCCACGCTCACCCAGCCCAACCTGGCGCACACCAGCGGCGACAGCGACGCCGGTTTGCCCGCCCACCTCAGCGGGTCAGCCCGTCAAGGAGACAACTGCAAAAATTCCCAGGGGTTTTTGGGATGGGGGGAACATTCTGGGTTTTTTTGGGATGGGGGGAACATTCTGGGTTGTTTTGGGATGGGGGGAACATTCTGGGTTGTTTTAGGGATGGGGAAACATCCTGGATTTTTTGGGATGGGGGAAACATCCCAGATTTTTTAGGGGTGAGGAAAACATCCTGGATTTTTGGGGATGGGGAAACATCCCAACTTTTTTAGGGATGGGGGAAACATCCTGGATTTTTGGGGATGTGGGAAACATCCCGGCTTTTGTTGGGATGGGGGAAACATTCCGGATTTTGTTGAAGTTGTGAGAAACATCCCGGATTTTTTAGGAATGGGGAAACATTCCAGCTTTTTAGGGGATGGGGAAAACATTCCCGATCTTTTGGGGATGGGGGAAACATTCCAGCTTGTTTTAAGGATGGGGGAAACATCCTGGAATTTTTGTGGATGGGGGAAACATCCTGGATTTTTTTGGGATGGGGGAAACATTCTGGATTTTTGGGGATGGGGAAACATCCTGGATTTTTTGGGGATGGGGGAAAGATCCCAGGTTTTTGGGGATGGGGGAAACATTCTGGCTTGTTTTAGGGATGGGGGAAACATCCTGGATTTTTTAGGGATGGGGGAAACATCCCAGTTTTGTTGGGATGGAAAAAACATCCTGGTTTTTTTGGGGGATGGGGGAAAACATCTCAGCTTTTGTTGGGATGGGGGAAAGATCCCGGTTTTTTTTGGGGATGGGGGAAACATCCTGGATTTTTTAGGGATAGGGAAAACATCCCAGTTTATTTGGGGATGAGGGAAACATTACAAATTTTTTAGGGATGGGGGAAACATTCCAGATTTTTTAGGAATGTGGGAAACATCCTGGATTTTTTGGGGATTGGGGGAAACATCCTGACTTTCGTTGGGATGGGGAAAAGATCCTGGTTTTTTGGGGGATGGGAGAAACAATCTGGATCTTTTGGGGATGGGGGAAACATTCCAGATTTTTTGGGGCTGGGGGAACATCCCAGCTTTTGTTGGGATGGGGGAAACATCCTGGATTTTTTAGGGATGGGGGAAACATTCCGGCTTTTTAGGGGATGGGGGAAACATCCCAGACTTTTTAGGGACGGGGGGAAACATTCCAGATTTTGTTGGAGTTGTGGGAAACATCCCAGATTTTGAGGATTTTGAGACAGGATTTCAGGAAAAGCAGGATTTTTTTAAAAAAAGTGGAATTTTAGGATGAAGGTGGATTTTAGGAAAAATTTGGATTTTAGGAAAATGCTGGATTTTGGGAAAAGGCAGGATTTTAGGAAGAAGTGGGCTTTTAAAAAAACTTGGATTTTAGGAAAAGCAGGATTTTAGGAAGAGGTGGGACTTCAGGATGAAGCTGGATTTTAG
>NW_015380058.1:0-1703 GCF_001522545.3 Parus major
TACCTGTGCTCACCTGTGTGCACACCTGGGAACACCTGGGGGTACCTGTACTCACCTGTGCACACCTGGGGGTACCTGTGTGCACACCTGGGAACACCTGGGAACACCTGTGCATACCTGGGGGTGCCTGAAGGTACCTGTGTGCTCACCTGTACTCATCTGTGCACACCTGTGCTCACCTCTGCGCACCTGCGAACACCTGTGCACACCTGGGAGTATTAGAGAGTACCTGTACTCACCTGTGCTCACCTGTGCATACCTGGAGGTGCCTGGAGGTACCTGTGTGCTCACCTGTACTCACCTGTGCACACCTGGGAACACCTGTGCTCACCTCGGAACACCTGGGAGTACATCTGAGTACCTGTGTGCACACCTGTACTCACCTGGGAACACCTGTGAGTACCTGTGTGCACACCTGGGAGCACCTGTGCACACCTGGGAGTATTGGAGAGTACCTGTACTCACCTGTGCTCCCCTGTGCGCACCTGTTCACACCTGTTCACACCTGCACACACCTGAGACACACCTGCACACACCTGTGGAGCACACCTGTAGGCACCTGTACACACTAGAGACACCTGTACACCTCTACACACCTGCACACATCTGAGACACCTGCACACACCTGTTCACACCTGCACACACCTGCACACACCTGTACACACATGCACACACCTGAGACACCTGGTCACACCTGTTCACACCTGCACACACCTGTACACACCTGTTCACACCTGAGACACCTGCACACACCTGTTCACACCTGTTCACACCTGTACACACCTGTACACACCTGCACACACACACACGCTGTGGGTGCTGCGCACTCACCTGTCACACACACACACACACCTGTCCACAGGTGTGCCACACGCAGCAGCACGGGGACGGAGCCAGCGCTGCACACCTGGGCAATGCACACCTGTACACCTGTACACCTGTACATGGTGCACCGGTACACCTGTACATGGCACACCTGTACACCTGTACACCTGTACATGGCACACCTGTACACCTGTACAGGGCACACCTGTACACCTGTACACCTGCACATGGCACACCTGTACACCTGTACATGGTACACCTGTACACCTGTGCAGCTATGCACAGCAGATATTCTACCTGTACTGCACACCTGACACACACCTGATACACACCTGTGTACACCTGTACACACCTGTACACACCTGACACACACCTGTACACACCTCACACACCTGAGCACACCTGACACACACCTGTACACACCTCACACACCTGTATGCACAGCTGCACACACCTGTACACACCTGTACACACCTGTACACCTCTACACACCTGTACACCTCTACACACCTGCACACACCTGAGACATGCCTGAACATACCTCACTTACCTGACACACCTGCACACACCTGAGCACACCTGTACACCTCTACACACCTGCACTCACCTGAGCACACCTGCACACACCTGTACACCTCTACATACCTGCACACACCTCACCTGTACACGCCTGAGCACAGCCGTGCACACCTGAGACACACCTGTGTGCACCTGTACACCTGCACACACCTGGCACATCTGCTCACACCTGAACACCTGTACACACCTGTACGCACACCTGAGCACACCTGTGCACACCTGTATGCACACCTGTATGCACACCTGTATGCACACCTGTATGCACACCTGTATGCACACCTGCACACTGCACACCCCAC
>NW_015380059.1:0-1710 GCF_001522545.3 Parus major
TCAGGGGTCATTCAGAGGTCACAGGGGTCACTCAGGGGTCATTCAGGGGTCACTCAGGGGTCACTCAGGGGTCACTCAGGGGTCATTCAGGGGTCACCAAGGTGTCCCCAAGGAACAATGAGGGTGGCATGGCTGACACAGGTGACACAGGAGGTGACACAGGTGACACAGGAGGTGACACAGAGCTGACACAGCTGACACAGCTGACACACAGCTGACACAGGTGACACAGGAGGTGACACACAGGTGACACACAGGAGGTGGCACAGGTGACACACAGGAGGTGACACAGAGCTGACACAGCTGACACAGCTGACACACAGCTAACACAGGTGACACAGAAGGTGACACAGCTGACACAGCTGACCCAGGTGACACAGAGGAGGTGACACAGCTGACACAGGTGACACAGGAGGTGACACAGAGCTGACACAGCTAACACAGGTGACACACAGGAAGTGACACAGCTGACACAGAGCTGACACAGGTGACACAGCTGACACAGGTGACACACAGGAGGTGACACAGATGACACAGCTGACACACAGCTGACACAGGAAGTGACACAGCTGACACAGCTGACACACAGCTGACACAGGTGACACAGCTGACACAGAGCTGACACAGGTGACACAGAGCTAACACAGCTGACACAGATGACACAGGAGGTGACCCAGGTGACACCCAGGTGACAGCCAGGTGACACACAGGAGGTGACACACAGCTGACACAGGAGGTGACACAGAGCTGACACAGCTGACACAGCTGACACAGATGACACAGGAGGTGACCCAGGTGACCCAGGTGACAGCCAGGTGACACAGAGCTGACACAGGTGACACAGGTGACCCAGGTGACACACAGGAGGTGACACAGAGCTGACACAGATGACACAGGAGGTGACACAGATGACACAGGAGGTGACACAGAGCTGACCCAGCTGACACAGCTGACACAGATGACACAGGAGGTGACACAGCTGACACAGCTGACACAGATGACACAGGAGGTGACACAGCTGACACAGAAGGTGACCCAGGTGACAGCCAGGTGACACTGACCGGCGTTGGGGCCCGCGGCGGGGCCGCCTTTGCCGCCCTCGGGCAGGGCCGGGCGCTTGGGGTCCATCAGGAAATTGTTGAAGAACAAAACCTCCTTGCGCACGGCGCCCATCTTGTCCCCGTGCTTGTTAAAGATGTGTTTGCGCACGAACTCGGGGCCCTGGGGACAGCAGGGACAGCAGGGGACATCAGGGACAGCAGGGACATTGGGGGATCAGGGGACATCAGGGGACATTGGGGGACATTGGGGACATCGGGGTCACACAGCCCCATCTTGTCCCCGTGCTTGTTAAAGATGTGTTTGCGCACGAACTCGGGGCCCTGGGGACAGCAGGGACAGCAGGGGACATTGGGGACATTGGGGACATCAGGGACATTGGGGGATCAGGGGACATCAGGGGACATTGGGGACATTGGGGACATCAGGGGACATTGGGGACATTGGGGGATCCAGGGGACATTGGGATTGGGGGACTGACCCTCCACTGTCCTCCAGTGTCCCCAGGGTGTCCCCAATGCCCCCACAGTGTCCCCAGTGATCCCAGGGTGTCCCCAGGGTGTCCCCAGGTGTCCCCAGGGTGTCTCCAGGGTGTCCCCAATGCCCCCAGGGTGTCCCCAATGGTCCCAGGGTGTCCCCAGGGTGTCCCCA
>NW_015380060.1:0-1743 GCF_001522545.3 Parus major
CTCCTATGTTAATAGTTTAGTCCCAGTTGTGCCCTCTTACCCCGGTTGCCAATCCACCCTGATACCTGCCCCTTGTTCCCGAATGTTCCCTCTTCCCCCTCCCATTAAGTTGTCAATCCTCCCTTGTGCCAACCCCTGCCTGTACCGCCCTGTTTGGAATTCCCCTGTTCCTCCAGCCCCATTGGCCCATGTGCCCCCCTCTCCTCCCCTTGTGTTCCCCATTGGTTTATGTATTATGTAATAATGCATAAACCAGCCTTGTGCTCCTCCCCTAAGTCTTCCCTATCGGGTTATTATTTGTGCACTCCCGTTGTTCTTCCCCCATATACGAGTTGCTGTAGCCCTTTTGTCTTTTATCCCTGGAACCTTCAAGAGAATAAATCCTTTCTGGAAGGCCCATGGAAGACCTCTCCCTTGTCCTTGCTCCTGCCCTCGAGGCTGGACAGCCTGTGCCGTGGAGCATCAGCCCTAAGCTGCCCTGCTTTCCAGGGACAGCCCGCTCTGGGCTCGGTGCCGGGAGCTGGCTGGGGAAAATCCGGCACAGCGTCATGGCTTGGCTGGCCAGCTGTGTGTGGAGGAGACATCTCCCACAGCCTTCTTCCCAAGAGTCATTTGAACACAGATGGGGAGGCAAAAGCAGCTGCAGACACAGCTCAGGGCTTCTCCATGCCCATCAACAGTGATCACTGCAGGCTCCAGCAGTGGCTCCAGCAGGGAGGCAAGAGAGGCACAAAAAGGACAAACGGCACAAAACAGGCACGAGAGAGGCACAAACAGGATGTCACAATCCCAAATGCCACCAAGGGTGACCAGGTGCAGACAACAGTCAGCAGCACAGTTGAAAGAAACAAAACAGCTGCCCCCAGCTGAAGAAGCCTTAGGAATGAAATCAGATGAAGCAGGATGCATCTGCTATTGCAGAACCAGATTCCTGCTTGGTGCCTTTTTTTATTGTGCCACTTATTCAAAAGGAAACAAGAAGTGGCCAAAGAGCGATGCCGACTTTCTATTCCCTGGGTCCTGTTTGATCTCACGATGACAAAAAGCTACCCGAGGCACCAATGGCCCTGCAATTAACAGCCTGAAGGGGCTGTGGTGGAGGAACAGGAGTGATGAATGCTCTTATGTTCAAGTGCTCCATTTCAGCTGCACACAAAGCTCTCACTCTCCGGTGCCAGCCCAGGGCACACTCACCAAAGGAGACATCACCGAAGTGGAGGGCGGGCACATCAAAATGGAAAGTCGGTGCTATGACGCTGCCCCTGCGAGGACAAAGGCAGAGAGGCGGTGGCTTTGTTAAAAGGAATTGCACAGAATGTCCTTAGGGAGGGGGTGGATACAAGCTGATGTCAGAGCCACCCCGGGTTTCAAACCAACCCAGCACCCTGTGCTCAGCACAGCACCCACGTGGAAAGGAGGCAGCCAAAGCAAAGTGGTCACCAGCTGACAGACTGTCTGCAACAGGCCTTCAGGCTGCTGTGGTCCTGAGAAGTGAGTTCTGCTTCTCCTGTCGTCACTTTTCTTCTTTGTTTCACACCTCTACCCTTTGCTGAGTGAGGATTTTACCCTTTGCATCCCTTTGGGATGATGCCCATGTCCTTGGCACATTCCTGCTGCACAGTTCCCTGTCTCCCAGCCCTTTCCTGGCCGTGGACAGGAAGGACTGGAGCACTCTCTGCACAGGAGTTGGGAGCACAGCTTGTCCCCCACAGCATGGCCATGACAGGTGAGGTGAGGCTGCTG
>NW_015380061.1:0-1726 GCF_001522545.3 Parus major
AGCTGCAGCAGCTCCCCAGGAACTCCAGGCTCGGAGCCAAACTCTGGGAATTTCGTTCCCAGAAGAGAATTCCCAGCTTTTGGATCATTCCCAACTCCTGGATTATTCCCAGATCCTGGAAAATTCCCAACTCCCAGAATATTCCCATTTTCTGGATTATTCCCATCTCACGGATAATTCCCAGACCCCAGATCATTCCAAGCTCCAGGATTATTCCCAACTCCCGGATTATTCCCAGTTTCCGGATCATTCCCAGCTCCTGGATCATTCCCAGATCCTGGAATATTCCCATTTTCTGGATTATTCCCAGCTCCTGGATCATTCCCAGCTCCCAGATTATTCCTGGATCCTGGATAATTCCAAGATCCTGGATTATTCCCGGCTCCTGGATCATTCCCATTTTCTGGAATATTCCCAACTCCCAGATTATTCCCAACTCCCAGATTATTCCCAGCTCCTGGATCTTTCCCAACTCCTGGAATATTCCCAGTTTCTGGATTATTCCCAGCTCCCGGATTATTCCCAGATCCTGGAAAATTCCCAGTTCCTGGATTACTCCAAAATCCCAGATTATTCCCAGCTCCTGGATCTTTCCCAGCTCCTGGATCATTCCCAGATCCTGGATCATTCCCAACTCCCGGATTATTCCCAGCTCCTGGATCATTCCCATCTCAAGGATAATTCCCAATTCCTGGATTATTCCCAGATCCTGGATCTTTCCCAGTTTCTGGAATATTCCCAGATCCCGGATCATTCCCAACTCCCAGATTATTCCAAACTCCAGGATTATTCCCAGCTCCTGGATCACTCCCAGATCCTGGAATATTCCCATTTTTTGGATCATTCCCAGCTCCCAGATTATTCCCAGTCTCAGGATTATTCCCAGATCCCAGATAATTCCCAGATCCTGGATCATTCCCAACTCCTGGATTATTCCCAGCTCCAGGATTATTCCCAGCTCCTGGAATATTCCCAGCTCACAGATAATTCCCAGTTTCTGGATCATTCCCAGTTTCTGGAATATTCCCAGCTCCTGGATCATTTCCAACTCCCAGAATATTCCCAATTTCTGGATCATTCCCAGCTCCTGGATCACTCCCAGCTCCCAGATAATTCCCAATTCCCGGATCATTCCCAGCTCCCAGATTATTCCCAGCTCCTGGATCATTCCCAATTTCTGGATCTTTCCCAGTTTCCAGATCATTCCCAGTTTCTGGATCATTCCCAGTTCCTGGATTATTCCCAGTTTCTGGATCATTCCCATTTTCTGGATCATTCCCAGCACCTGGATTATTCCCAGTTTCTGGATCATTCCCAGTTCCTGGATCATTCCCAACTCCTGGAATATTCCCATTTTCTGGAATATTCCCAACTCCCAGATTATTCCCAATTTCTGGATCTTTCCCAGTTTCTGGATTATTCCCAACTCCTGAAATATTCCCATTTTTTGGATTATTCCCAGATCCCAGAATATTCCCAACTCCCAGAATATTCCCAGTTTCTGGATCATTCCCAGTTTCTGGATCTTTCCCAGTTTCTGGATCATTCCCAGTTTCTGGATCATTCCCAGTTTCTGGATAATTCCATGATTTCCACAAGAAATGAGTCACCTTTTTCTCCTAAAAATAAAAGTTTCCACCACCCTCTTTTCTTTTCCTGCCTCTGGTGTTTAACCCTGAGCTGCTCTGGTTTAACTCTGCTGATTGTTAATTACAATTGTTAATTA
>NW_015380062.1:0-1814 GCF_001522545.3 Parus major
GGGCCAAGTGAAACCAATGTCCAGCTGGAGCCCTGAGCATGCGCTTCTCTCCCTGCCCTTTGTCACAGCAATTCCTTCTGTCAGGCTGGACACTCACCTGTGCTGCTCTGGCCAACGTGCCCTTGGGCACCTGGGCATGTGGGCAGGAAGGAAGCTCCAACTCTGCCCAAAGCCTTGAGAGACACGGCTGGTCCCAGCCAGAAGAGGTTCCAGAGCAGCTGTTCTCTCTCATCTCCTGCGTGGGGCACAGATCCAGCCCTGCAGACAGCACTGGAGTCAGGGCCACAGAGGTCCCTTGGCTGTCTGGAGCTCACTTGACTGAAGATGCCCTGCTGCTGAGGCTCTGTCAAGGAGATCCCTCTGTTCTCTTCTGTGGAGGGCTGTGTGAGCCCAGACAGAGAAAGCAAATGCTACTGAACAGAGGGAACTAAAACTTGGACTCATTCCTGTGCACCTCACTCTTGGTACCACTTTGCTTTCTTGCATCTCCTGGACTCACCCAGCAGCGCAATCTCCTCGCTGTGAGCTTTGAGTGTTGTGCAGGGATGGAGTCAGGGGAGTTCTGAGAACTCCTCCCCACTCTCTGAAAAGTTCACTGCCTCAATCCAATGGAACTAAAGAGGAAACAAATGCCCAAAGAGCAGAAATCCCCAAACATGTCACATCAAATCACAGAGACAGGGATAATGGGACAGAGCCATGTGGTTGGAGTACGTGTATTGTGCTCTGTATTATTCATTTATTGATGCTAAGGAGTTCATCAGGTAGCTTCCAGGGCTTCCAGCACTGTCCTAGTGTCTGTGATCACAAATTAGTCACCAGTGCCACTTGTTCAAGAAAAGCCTTTCTGATGAAGCACGTCTCTGAGGTTCTTGATGGTTTGTTATTTTGGTTTTTTGCCTTTCAGCTCCTTCCTTCTAAGTTCCAGAAGGAGAAGTTTGTGAACATGAAGAATGAGGCCAGCACTGGGGGGACTAGTCTGCCCAGAATTGGCCCAATTCTAGACACGAGTGAGACTGCTCAAAAGGTAGCCTTTTCCTGCTCTTTTCCTTTTTGTTTGATGCAAAGTTTGAAGAGGGTGTGTGCTTGTGACAGGCTCGCCTCCAGCAAAATACCTCAGTGTCCAAGTCCTGTTGTCATTGCAAACTGCTGGTAGTGATGGAGTCCTGATCTGCAGTAAGCCAACAAAATGACCTCTGCTGAAACTGCTGGGGTTTGCTGGAGTGGAGCTGCCATTGCTAAAACAGTGGAGGAAGGTTGGGGACACAAAGGCACAAGATTGCCATTTGCCATTCTCTTGCTGAAACAGCCCCCTCTTGCTTTGCCGTGGTCACCATCAAATATTTGGGGTCATAGGATTCCCTCCACAGTGGCAGCATTGGCCTTTGAAGGCCGAGGACCTGCAGGAATTACTTCAGATTTAACAAAACTAATTGCACTAATGCTTTGGGCTGGAACAATGTGTTGGGAGCCTGAGGGGTGTTAGATTTTGCAAGCTGCCAGATGTAGAGGGGACTCGCCCTGGGCAGAGGGGAATGGATCGGTGCCTGCTTAGAGGTGTGTTTAAAGTCTGTACTGGCTCAGCATAAAGCACAGTCCAAACAGGTAGGTGCCCGAGGTGGGTGTTGAGCAGGAAATTGGCAGCAAGAGACAGTAACAAACTGGTGAAGGATTGTCCTGGGGAGAGGGCTTGGGAACAGCTCAGAGAAGGGCACAACTAAGGGACAGTGTGCTGCAGCCGCTCCCTTCGGCAGACTGTGTCTCCTGTGCAGTCACACAGGAGAGCTGCTGGTGTCTCTGGAGTGGCAGACGTG
>NW_015380063.1:0-1813 GCF_001522545.3 Parus major
TGTGGTAAAACCAGGGAATGTCACCCAGATCTGGCTGCTGAGCAGCAAAAACACCCAGGACCCTTTTCTGTGCTTCAGCCCCACTCCCACCACCCACACCCACAGGTTTGTCTCCCCAGGAGCAGCACAGAAATGCTCATCTGGACCCAGAACTGGCTGGGTAAAAGCAGAAGAGCGTTGGCTCAAGAAGCATTCACACTTATGCAAGGTTCAGCAACATGAAGACCACAGTTTGGCAAGAAAGAGGAAAAAAATGAGAAAGGAAGGAAAAAAAAAATGGAAGCACGGGAGCAGGTTCATCGATGAGTTAAGGCTGTTTTAGGTATAAGCCTGGGGGAATTAGTTTAACACTCCATTTCAGCTTCTTTTTCCCATTTTCTTTTGCACCAACTTGCATCTCTCTCCTGTCAGACTTTGATGGCTTTATGTAACTGTTTAAAAATTGAACAAGCTTCTTAACTTAGGTTTAGAAGAACACACTTTTTTGCTTCTCTGTCTCGAATGCACATTAAGAATAAAGATTTCCGGAGAAAACAAGACCTTTTCCATCCTCTGACATCAGCCACTGGAGCACACAAAGCCAAGTCCTTGAGGAGTGGATATTTTGTACATTCTGTTCCAGCACAAGCCGGTGCATCTGCAGCCCCAGTGGGTTTTACAAGCTGGAGAGGAAAACTCATCCCAGAGAAAATTCCCATCCCATCCCAGCAGTGGGGGAGAATCCTAGAAAGCAGGAATGAGGGAATAAACCCAAAACCTTGGCAGGGAAGAATGGAAGCCACAGCCCTGAGTGGCACAGCCTGACCTGCTGCTATTGTGAGAATCATTTTTCTTTTCATTTTTACCTTAATACAAAAATTCTTCTGCAAAACAGAAAATATTTCTGCTCTGTGTGATTTGATGTAAAAGCTTAAGAAGAGCCTCCCTCAAGGCTCAAAAAGCAGAGGCAAATAGCCCCCACCCTTTTCTGTGTGTTTGCATTTCCTAATTACACCAATTTCTAAGCCAGAACTGTATTTGTTGATGCTTCAGGTTGGCAATGCTGATGGAAGAGGCTTTCAGGAAAGCCAGTAAAAATATTCAACGGCAAGATTTGTAATTAAAGCTTTTTTTTTTTCCCTCATGTTTTGTCTGTTGGAAAGTGTTTGCAGTGTGGGCTCTTGAGGGCAAATGCTGCTTCTTGCTGTTTGCACAAGCTCAGAACAGACCCAGCCCCAACTGGTGCCACGAGCTTTGCCCAGCCAGAGCCACAGCATGGGCACCTCTCCATGGGCTGCTCTGCTTCCAGCCTGCAGTAAAACCACGGGGCCAGGCCTGCAAAAGGCACCAGGAATGGGATTAGGTCAGCTCCAGTTGTGGGGACAAGGGCAAAGTGCACCTGGCTCGTGGGATCCCAGGCTGGAAGGGACCACAGAGGGCACCTGCTGCCACTCCCTGCTCCAGCAGGGCCACCCCAGAGCACTGGAATATCCTCAGGGAGGGAAATGTTCTGGGCAATCAGGGCTCTATCAGCTGCACAGGACAGAATTCCTTCCTCCTGTCCAGGTGGGACTTGCTGGGCTCAGTCCCTGCCCGTTCCTCTGGTGCCACTGCTGGGCCCTGCTCTGAGCCCACCCTGCACACAGGGACAGATTGGTCAAATCCCTTCCCAAAGCCAGTTCTGCTCCTGGCCATCCTCTGCTCCCAGACCATCCTGCAGCAGCCTCTTCCTGCTCCTGGAGCATCCCTGGGCACGGTGATCCCAGGCAGCAGGGCCAGAGTTCACCTCCCCAGCAGTGCTGTGCTTCCCTCAGGACCCTGCTTCCCTGAACTC
>NW_015380064.1:0-1769 GCF_001522545.3 Parus major
GGAGAACCAGGAGACGATGGCTCGGTGCCGCTGCTCCGCCTCCCGGGGGGCTCGGGGGGCGTCCGGGAGGGGTCGTGACCGTGCCGAGGGGTCCCGGAGCTTCTCCGGGGGGTCCCGGAGTTTTCCCGGGAGGTCCCGGGGCTGTCCCGAGAGGTCCCGGAGCTTCCCCGGGGAGTCCCGGAGGTGTCCCGAGGGGTCCCGGGGCTGTCCCGAGGGGTCCCGTGCCCATCCCGAGGGGTCCCGTGCCCATCCCGAGGGGTCCCGGGGCTGTCCCAGGGGGTCCCGGAGGTGTCCCGAGGAGTCCCGGAGGTGTCCCAGGGGGTCCCGGAGCTTTCCCGAGGGGTCCCGGGGCTGTTCTGGGGGGTCCCAGAGCTTTCCCGAGGGGTCCCGGAGGTGTCCCGGGGGGTCCCGGAGCTTTCCCGAGGGGTCCCGGAGGTGTCCCGGGGGGTCCCGGAGGTGTCCCAGGGGGTCCCGGAGCTTTCCCGAGGGGTCCCGGGGCTGTTCTGGGGGGTCTTGGAGCTTCCCCAGGGAGTCCCGGAGCTTCCCCGGGGGGTCCCGGAGGTGTCCCGGGGGGTCCCGGGGCTGTCCCGGGGGGTCCCGTGCCCATCCCGAGGGGTCCCGGAGCTGTCCCGGGGGATCCCGGAGCTGTCCCGAGGGGTCCCCTGCCCCTCCCGGGGGGTCCCGGAGCTTTCCCGAGGGGTCCCGGAGCTTCCCCGGTGGATCCCGTTCCCGTCCCGAGGGGTCCCGGAGCTTTCCCGGGGGGTCCCGGAGCTGTCCCGGGGGGTCCCGGAGCTTTCCCGGGGGGTCCCGGAGCTGTCCCGGTGGCTCCCGTTCCCCCCCGGGTGACTCCGTGTCCATCCTGGGGGGTCCCTGTCCATTCTGGGGGGGTCGCGTCCATCCTGGGGGCTCCTGGATCCATCCTGGGGGGTCCCGGCTAAATCCCAGGGGGTTCCTCGGCCCATCCCGGGGGTCCCTCGGTCCATCCCGGGGGTCCCTCGGCCCATCCCGGGGGTCCCGAGTCCGTCCCGGGGGGTCGCGGCCCCCTCGGGACCTCCCGGCTTTCGGTTCCAGCAGCGCCTCCGGCCACACCCAGTCTGGAAAAGAGGGGAGGGGGCGAGCTCCAGCAGCGCCCCCCGGGTTCGGGGGTCTCTCCCTGTGTTTGGGGGTCTCTCCCCGGTTCGGGGGTCTCTCCCCGGTTTGGGGGTCTCTCCCCGTTTCGGGAGTCTCTCCCCGGGTTCTGGGCGGTCTCTCCCCGGGCTCGGGGGTCTCTCCCCGGGTTTGGGGGTCTCTCCCCGGGTTCTGGGCGGTCTCTCCCAGGTTTGGGGGTCTCTCCCCGGGTTCGGGGGTCTCTCCCCGGTTCGGGGGTCTCTCCCCAGGTTTGGGGGTCTCTCCCCGGGCTCAGGGCTCTCTCCCCGGGTTCGGGGGTCTCTCCCCGGTTCGGGGGTCTCTCCCCGGGTTCGGGGGCTCCCCCCAGTTCGGGGGTCTCTCCCTGGGCTCGGGGGTCTCTCCCCGGTTCGGGGGTCTCTCCCCGGGTTTGGGGGTCTCTCCCCGGGTTTGGGGGTCTCTCCCCGGGCTCGGGGGTCTCTCCCCGTTTCGGGAGTCTCTCCCCGGGTTCTGGGCGGTCTCTCCCCAGGCTCGGGGGTCTCTCCCCGGGTTTGGGGGTCTCTCCCCGGTTTCGGGGCTCTCTCCCCGGTTTTGGGGGTCTCTCCCCGTTTCGGGGGTCTCTCCCCGGGCTCGGGGGTCTCTCCCCGGGTTCAGGGGTCTCTCCC
>NW_015380065.1:0-1685 GCF_001522545.3 Parus major
GCAGAAGCTGCTGTCGCAGCAGGCGCGGCTGCACACGCGGGGGGCGGCCGAGATGGTGCTGCAGATGATCAGTGCCTGCAAGGGTGAGACCCCAGTGACCCCCGGGTGACCCCTGAGTGACCCCTGAGTGACCCCTGGGTGACCCCTGAGTGACCCTTGGGTAACACTGAATAACCCTGAGTAACCCCGAGTAACCCTGAGTGACCCCTGAGTGACCCGAGTGACCCTGAGTGACCCTGGGTGACCCTGAATGACCCCTGAATAACCCCGAGTGACCCCTGAGTGACCTCTGAGTAACCCTGAGTGACCCTGAGTGACCCCTGAATGACCCCTGAGTGACCCCTGAGTGACCCTGAATGACCCCTGAGTGACCCCTGAGTGATCTCTGAGTGACCGCTGAGTAACCCTGAATGACCTGAGTGACCCCTGAGTGACCCTGGATGACCCCTGAGTGACCTCCGAGTAATCCTGAGTGACCCCCAAGTGACCCCCAAGTGACCCCTGGGTGGTCCTGAGTGACCCCTGAGTGACCACTGAGAGACCCGAGTAACCCTGAGTGACCCTCGGGTAACCCTGAATAACCCTGAGTGACCCCTGAATGACCCCTGAGTGACCCCTGAATGACCCCTGAGTGACCCCTGAGTGATCTCTGAGTGACCCCTGAATGACCCCTGAGTGATCTCTGAGTGACCACTGAGAGACCCGAGTAACCCTGAGTGACCCTCGGGTAACCCTGAATAACCCTGAGTGACCCGAGTGACCCCTGAATGACCCCTGAGTGATCTCTGAGTGACCGCTGAGTAACCCTGAATGACCCCTGAGTGACCCCTGAATGACCCCTAAGTGACCCCAAGTGACCCTGAGTGACCCCTGAGTAACCCCTGAGTGACCCTGGGTGACCCTGAGTGACCCCTGAATAACCCCGAGTGACCCCTGAGTGACCTCTGAGTAACCCTGAGTAACCCCGAGTGACCCCTGAATAACCCTGAGTGACCCCTGAATGACCCCTGAGTGACCCCTGAGTGATCTCTGAGTGACCCCTGAATGACCCCTGAGTGACCCCGAGTGACCCCTGAGTAACCCTGAATGACCTGAGTGACCCCTGAATGACCCCTAAGTGACCCCAAGTGACCCTCAAGACCCCTGAGTAACCCCTGAGTGACCCTGGGTGACCCCGAGTAACCCCTGAATAACCCCGAGTGACCCCTGAGTGACCTCTGAGTAACCCTGAGTGACCCCTGAGTGACCCCTGAATGACCCCTGAGTGACCCCTGAGTGATCTCTGAGTGACCGCTGAGTAACCCTGAATGATCTGAGTGACCCCTGAGTGACCCTGGGTGACCCTGAGTGACCCCTGAGTGACCCCCAAGTGACCCCCAAGTGACCCCTGGGTGGTCCTGAGTGACCCCTGAGTGACCACTGAGAGACCTGAGTAACCCTGAGTGACCCTCGGGTAACCCTGAGTGACCCTGGGTGACCCTGAGTGACCCTGAGTGACCCTGAATGACCCCTGGGTGGCCCTGAGTGACCCCTGAGTGACCACTGAGAGATCTGAGTAACCCTGAGTGACCCTCGGGTAACCCTGAATACCCCTGAGTGACCCTGAGTGACCCCTGAATGACCCCTGAGTGATCTCTGAGTGACCCCTGAATGACCCCTGAGTGATCTCTGAGTGACCGCTGAGT
>NW_015380066.1:0-1742 GCF_001522545.3 Parus major
GTGGAGAGATGGTGGGAATTGGGGTCAGATTTTGGGGGGGTTTACAAGAGTTGGGAGGGTCTTGGGGTCTGATTTTTTGGGGGGAGTTCAGACAATTTTGGGAGGGGGTTAAAATTTTGGAGTTCGGATTTGGGGAGTCTCAGGATTTGGGGAGAGGGAGGCCCGGGATTCCCAAAATACACAAACACACACCCAAGCACGGACCCCAAAATTCCTGAGGGGAGCAAACAAAGACTGAACCACCCAAAACACTTTTCTCGCCATTTTTTTCCCCTTTTTTATTCACATTTCCCACCCTTTTCCCCTCAAGTTTCCCACTTTTCCTCTCACATTTCACTTTTAGGCCTCGTGTTGCCTGCTTTATTCCCCCGCTTTTACACCCGTTTTCCCTCCCATTTCCCATCTTTTTCCCCTCATTCTTTTTCCCTTTCCTCCCCTTCCGTTTCATACCTTTTCTTCCTCTCGTTTCTCATCCTTTTTCCTCGGGTTTACCGTCCTTGTCACCTTCCAGTTCCTTCCTTTTCTCCCCTCACGCTCCCCGCCATCTTGTCCCCTCACGTTTTCCCGCCCTTTTTCTCCCCTCACGTTTTCCCGCCCTTTTTCTCCCCTCACGTTTTCCCGCCCTTTTCTCCCCCTCACATTCCCCACCCTTCTCACATTTCCCCCTCAAAATTCTCACTTTTCCCCCCAAAATCTCCCTGCAATTTAACATAAATTGCCTCCAAAACAACGCATTTTCTGCACCCATGTGGTGCAACCGTTTTCTACAGTCAATTAAACTAGGCCACTCTCTTTAAAAAGCTAATACAGGTCTAAGTAATACGTACAAAATATATTTTTAATACATATAATTTATATTTACAATATATATAACTGGATTATATTTACATATATAAAATATATACATAAGGGAATGAACTTTTTAGAGCTGTAGTTGGTACTAAAAACCTGTTTGAGCCAGCCACGCCGAATCATCTCCAAGCGTTTTGAGCCCTCAGGATTCTCCTCTCTGGCCCTCAATATTTCAAATTCTGAGATTGAATCATCTCCAAGCGTTTTAGACAGTTTGAGCCCTCAGGATTCTCCTCTCTAGCCCTCAATATTTCAAATTCTGTGACAAAAGCAAAGTCCAAATGAGCCGCGGGGATGATGAGAACGAGGGGGATTCACCCCACCACCAAAGCTCTGACCTTTCTGCCGACAGGTGAGCTCCAAGCAGGCACATCCAGAGCCATAAAACGGCATTTTCCGTCTAAAATGGCGTGAAAAACATCCCAGCAGCTTCCCCAGGCCTGGGGGGGGGTCTCTCCACCTTTCATTTTGAGTCTGGGGGAGGCACGAGGAGGCCTGAGGGGTGGACGGGCAGCTCCGCCATTTTGGGGCGGGCCAGAAGCCCGGGGTGAAGCCCGGGGTGAAGCCCGGCCGCGCCTGAGGTGGAGGTTTGGGAATCCCAAAAAAAAAAGGGAAAGGAGTTTCGGGAATCACCTCGGGAAAGCAGAGGGCGGGCTTTCCACAGCCGAGGATGCGGCGGTGTCGGCGTCCCCCGTGGCGGCTCAGCGGCACCGGCGGCACAGCCCGCGCAGGAACCCCCGCGATGGCCGCCGCCGCTGCCTCAGGGAGTCGAGAAGGAAAGCGGTCTGAGCCGCCAGGCAGCGGATGGAGGCGTCCCGGTCCAGCGTCTTCATCCGGTCCAGGTCTCCAGGAGGAACGGAGAGAGAACGGATGAGACCCCCAGAGACCCC
>NW_015380067.1:0-1731 GCF_001522545.3 Parus major
CGCCCGCCCTCACCGGCGCCAGGCGCCCAATCGCCGCGCCGGAGCGCCCTGAGTGACAGAACTCTGGACCAATCAGCGGCTGCAGGCAGCGCTCAGCGACCAATAGGAGAAGAGAAGGCGCCGGCGCGCCGCGATTGAGGCGTGTTGGCGTGATCGGCAGCCGGGCGGGCCAATGGAAGCGCTGGGATTCGCCGCCGTGCGTGGGCGGGACTGCGGCGTGCGCAGCCAATGGAGCCGCGCACCGCCCCCGGGCAGCCCCGCGGGACGCCGCCATTGGCCGGGGAAGCGGAAATCACGGAAACGGCGGGGCGAGCACTGAGTGACGTTGGCCACGGCCAGTAGCTTGCAGCGCGCTCCTCCTCCCACCCCCGCCGCTCAGCGATTGGAGGAGACGTTTGATTGACGGCTGGCACAGCCAATGAAGCGCGGGCAGCGGGAGGGGCGGAGCGTCGCTAGAATGACAGGCGCGGGAATCAATCGGAGGCGGGACACGAGGTGACCAATCACAACCCGCGTTGGGGGAGGTGGAGCGTGATGGGCAGTGCGCCCAACCAATAGCGTGCGTCCCCCTGCGCGCGCTGTCCAATGAGCATCGAGCGGCTATTTTGGAGGGAAACGGCGGCCAATCAGAGCCCGTGCCGCAGGGGCGGGGACGAGGCTGCGGCGCTCTGGGCCAATCGCGTGCGAGGAGGTTTCCCCATGCCCCGCCCCCGCCCTCCCAGTCCATCCCAGTTCTCCCAGTCCGGTCTCTCAGAGCTCAATAAATAAAACTTTATTGATGGGGAAGGGGCGGGGCCACCTCGGCTCCTCCCACTCCCCCAGGCCTCGGTCCGGGAGGAATTCACAGTATTTTGGTTAAAAAAAATCCCAAAGTGCCCCAGGGGTTACTTGGGGCACTTGGACAGCCCTGAATGAGCACAGACAGCTGGTGCAGGTGTGCACAGCCATGGCCAGGTGTGTCCAGGTGTGCACAGCCATGGCCAGGTGTGCACAGGTGTGTCCAGGTGTGTCTGCAGCCATGGCCAGGTGTGTCCAGGTGTGTCCAGGTGTGTCTGCAGCCATGACCAGGTGTGCACAGGTGTGTCCAGCTGTGTCTGCAGCCGTGGCCAGGTGTGTCCAGCTGTGCCCAGGTGTGTCTGCAGCCATAGCTGGGTGTGCACAGCTGTGTCTGCAGCCATGGCCAGGTGTGCACAGGTGTATCCAGGTGTGTCTGCAGCCATGGCCAGGTGTGCACAGGTGTGTCCAGGTGTGTCTGCAGCCATGGCCAGGTGTGCCCAGCCCCATCCAGGTGTGCACAGATATGTCTGCAGCCACAGCTGGGTGTACACAGCCCCATCCAGATGTGCCCAGGCGTCTGCAGCCATGGCCAGGTGTGCACAGCTGTGCCCAGCTGTGTCTGCAGCCATGGCCAGGTGTGTCCAGCTGTGCACAGGTGTGTCTGCAGCCATGACCAGGTGTGCCCAGCTGTGCACAGGTGTGTCTGCAGCCATGGCCAGGTGTGCCCAGCTGTGCACAGGTGTGTCTGCAGCCATGGCCAGGTGTGCCCAGGTGTGCACAGGTGTGTCCAGGTGTGTCTGCAGCCATGGCCAGGTGTGCCCAGCTGTGCACAGGTGTGTCTGCAGCCATGGCCAGGTGTGCCCAGCTGTTCTCAGCTGTGCCCAGCTGTGTCTGCAGCCATGGCCAGGTGTGCCCAGGTGTGCCCAGCTGTGCACAGGTGTGTCTGCAGCCATG
>NW_015380068.1:0-2721 GCF_001522545.3 Parus major
GGGACACTTTGGGACACCTCAATGACGTCATTGAAGATGCCACCACCATGGTGACCTCTGTCCCAACGTCCCCAGGAGGTGACAAAGTCCTGGTGGCCACTGATAGAGAGGTGGCCATGGAGGGGACAGCCCAGCCCGGTGTCACCGGTGACCCCAGGGACACTTTGGGACACCTCAATGACGTCACCGGAGATGCCACCACCATGGTGACCTCTGTCCCAACGTCCCCAGGAGGTGACAAAGTCCTGGTGGCCACTGCAGGGGGCGTGGCCATGGAGGTGACAGCCCAGCCCGGTGCCACCAACTGCTCCTGGGACACTTTGGGACGTGTCCCCGATGTCCCTGGAGATGCCACCACCGTGGTTGGAGCTGTGACCACGTCCCCAGGAAGTGACAAAGTCCTGGTGGCCACCACAGGGGGCGTGGCCATGGAGGTGACCGAAGACCCGAGTGCCACCAGTGACCCCAGGGACACTTTGGGACACCTCAATGACGTCATTGAAGATGCCACCACCACGGTGACCTCTGTCCCAGTGTCCCCAGGAGGTGACAAAGTCCTGGTGGCCACCGCGGGGGGCGTGGCCATGGAGGTGACAGCCCAGCCCAGTGCCACCAACTGCTCTGGGGACACTTTGGGACGTGTCCCCGATGTCCCCGGAGATGCCACCACCGTGGTGACCTCTGTCCCAGCGTCCTCAGGAAGTGACAAAGTCCTGGTGGCCACCGTGGGGGGCGTGGCCATGGAGGTGACCGAAGACCCGAGTGCCACCAGTGACCCCAGGGACACTTTGGGACACCTCAATGACGTCACCAGAGATGCCACCACCGTGGTTTCATCAGTGACCACGTCCCCAGGAGGTGACAAAGTCTTGGTGGCCACCAGTGGGGACATGGCCATGGAGGTGACCGAAGACCCGAGTGCCACCGGTGGCCTTGGGGACACTTTGGGACACCTCAGTGAAGCCCCTGGAGATGCCACCACCGTGGTGACCTCTGTCCCAGCGTCCCCAGGAGGTGACAAAGTCCTGGTGGCCCCTGGTGGGGACGTGGCCATGGAGGGCACGGCCCAGCCCGGTGCCACCAACTGCTCCTGGGACACTTTGGGACACCTCAATGACGTCATTGAAGATGCCACCACCGTGGTGACCTCTGTCCCAACGTCCCCAGGAGGTGACAAAGTCCTGGTGGCCACCGCAGGGGGCGTGGCCATGGAGGTGACCGATGCCCCAGGTGCCACCAACTGCTCCTGGGATACTTTGGGACGTGTCCCCGAAGCCCCCGGAGATGCCACCACCGTGGTTGGAGCAGTGACCACGCCCCCAGGAGGTGACAAAGTCCTGGTGGCCACTGATAGAGAGGTGGCCATGGAGGGGACAGCCCAGCCAGGTGTCACCGGTGGCCTTGGGGACACTTTGGGACACCTCAATGACGTCACTGGAGATGCCACCACCCCAGTTGGAGCTGTGACCACGCCCCCAGGAGGTGACAAAGCCCTGGTGGCCACCGCAGGGGACGTGGCCATGGAGGTGACCGAAGACCCGAGTGCCACTGGTGACCCCAGGGACACTTTGGGACATCTCAGTGAAGCCCCCGGAGATGCCACCACTACGGTGACCTCTGTCCCAGCGTCCCCAGGAAGTGACAAAGTCCTGGTGGCCACCGCAGGGGGCGTGGCCATGGAGGTGACCGATGCCCCAGGTGCCACCAACTGCTCTGGGGACACTTTGGGACGTGTCCCCGATGTCCCCGGAGATGCCACCACCGTGGTTGGAGCAGTGACCACGCCCCCAGGAGGTGACAAAGTCCTGGTGGCCACCACGGGGGGCGTGGCCTCGGCCGCGACCTCAGGTGACCCCGGCCGTGACGTCACCGCCGGCGATGACGTCACCGCCGCCATCATGGTGGCGCCGGGCGGGGCCANTGCCCCCGGACTGCCCCGCCGATGACGTCACCGCGGCGGGAACCGGAAGGGGCGGGGCCATGGAGGGACAGGGGGGCCTTGGGGACACCGAGGGACACCTGAGTGACGTCACCGGAGGTGCCACCAACGCCGTGACCTCGGGGACAGCGACACCAGGAGGTGACAAAGCCCTGGTGGCCACCGCGGGGGGCGTGGCCATGGAGGGGACAGCCCAGCCCGGTGTCACCGGTGGCCTTGGGGACACTTTGGGACACCTCAATGACGTCATTGAAGATGCCACCACAGCTGTGACCTCTGTCCCAACGTCCCCAGGAGGTGACAAAGTCCTGGTGGCCACCGCAGGGGGCGTGGCCATGGAGGTGACCGAAGACCCGAGTGCCACCAGTGACCCCAGGGACACTTTGGGACATCTCAGTGAAGCCCCTGGAGATGCCACCACCATGGTGACCTCTGTCCCAGCGTCCCCAGGAGGTGACAAAGCCCTGGTGGCCCCTGGTGGGGACGTGGCCATGGAGGTGACAGCCCAGCCCAGTGCCACCAACTGCTCCTGGGACACTTTGGGACGTGTCCCCGATGTCCCCGGAGATGCCACCACCATGGTTGGAGCAGTGACCACGCCCCCAGGAAGTGGCCGAGTCCTGGTGGCCACTGATAGAGAGGTGGCCATGGAGGGGACAGCCCAGCCCGGTGTCACCAACTGCTCCTGGGACACTTTGGGACACCTCAATGACGTCATTGAAGATGCCACCACCATGGTGACCTCTGTCCCAACGTCCCCAGGAGGTGACAAAGTCCTGGTG
>NW_015380069.1:0-1789 GCF_001522545.3 Parus major
CTGAGAACCTCCCCTCCTGCTTCTCTTCCTCCTCCTCCCCCTCATCCCTGAATAAGGTCACTTGACTGATTCCTGCCTCAGCTGGCTTTGTGTGCCAACAGACAAGTCACAGGGATTCTGGTGAGCTCAGAGAGCTGGTTGGGAAAAGCATTTCTGCCCTGTGGGCTCCTGGCAGGCAGCAGAAGCCTGACTAAAGCTTCCAAACTCTTGTCATTAGTGTTATTGATGAGCACTACTCACTCCTTGCTCGTCACTGACACTCTAAATAACAGCTTACAGGACTGTGTTTGAAAACAAGAAATGTGATGTTTGAAGATAAATGTTTTGCTGTCTCCTTCTGCTTTAGGAGGGTGAGATCGGGCCGAACAGTTCGGCTGAAATCAGCGTGTTCTTTAAGCCCCAGGAAGCCCGGGTCTATAAGCAAACAGTTTACTGTGATATCTCAGGTACAGCTCCTTCCCCTGCCTGTCACTGCAGCGAAGGTGAGGTGCAAACACTCCCCCAGATCACTGGGCTCCTGTGTAGCTGCTGGCAAGGGTCCGTGGTCAGCAGGACAGTGCTGGTACATCCCCAGTCCCTGCAGCTTCCAGGGGATCTCCTCTCTCTGGAATTTTCCCCTCTCAGCTGTTGAGAATGCTGCCTGTATTTAGTGAGCTCCTCCTCCCTTTCGAGAACACTCTCTGAAGTGCACCCAGAAGGAGGAAGGGCAACATTTCTGGCACTTCCTAAAGTTCCACTACCAAAATAGGGGTAAAGAGGAAAGGATGGTCTCTATGGATGTACCGTATCTCCTGAGGGAAGAGAAGGATCCGTATCTTTGCCTGGGACGTCAGGAGCTGGTCCCATGCAGCTCAGAGTCAGGGACTAGCACTAAGGCAGCCTGGAGAATGCAGGACAGTGGAAGGAATTGCTGTACTGAAATAGAAATCTCTCCCCAGGCTGTGAGAAGAGGCTGCCCCTGGTCCTCACTGGGGAAGGACTCGGGCCCCAGCTCAACTTCTACTTTAAGGAAGTGGACATCGGGGAGGTTTTTGTCAGCGCAAACAACCGCTTTGAGGTGAGCAGCAGGCGTGGGGGGGTTCCTGGTGGCTCCTGGGGCAGCAGTGAGCCTTGTGGACCTGGGGAATTCCTAGCAACTTGGGCCATTGTGATGCTAGTCAAATTTGGGGTCTTTCTTGGAATCTGGATCTTTTTGATGGGCTCAGAAAGGTGTGTCTGTTGTCCATGAAACCCCAATCCCTTCTTCTGGGCAGCCTTCCTCGGAGATCAGCTGTGAGGCTTCCGGCAAAACCCCTTGACACATGAAAGCAACACTGGCTCAAAAAGCTGCATGTTCAGAGGCTTGTGTTGCAGTGAAGTTATCACTGCTTTGCATGCAAAACCCAAAGCCACACAATGTTGTATTTCCAAGTTGTAATTTTTGGCTTCTGCCATGCAACAGCACAGGGCATCTTCTGCCTTTTACAGGTGTTAATCGTTTAGTTCAAAAGTAACTCAGACTTCTGGGAGAGAGGCAGATTCCTCATGTATTTCTGTTTTGCTTTCCTGCTGCTGCAGGCAGTCCTGTTTAACAGTGGGCCTATTGAGGCTCCCTTCAGCCTCACCCCTCCAAGCACAGCCGTGGGCTCCTGCTTCACCTTCCAGCCCCAGGAGGGCATCGTGGCACCAAATGCGCTCCAGGCCATCCGGATCTCCTTCTGTACCACCATCCTGGGGGCCTTTGAGGAAGAATTCAGCTTCCATGTGACTAAAGCCCCCAAGCCTGCAACCTTGACTATCAGGTGAGGAG
>NW_015380070.1:0-1678 GCF_001522545.3 Parus major
GGTGACAGTCAGAGGTTCGGGTGACAGATTCAGGTGTCAGAGGTTCGGGTGACAGGTTCGGGTGTCAGTCAGAGGTTCGGGTGTCAGTCAGAGGTTCGGGTGACAGTCAGGGGTTCAGGTGACAGTCGGAGGTTCGGGTGACAGCGTTTTTGGGGTGTCCTCACAGGAAGCCGCACCCCCCACTACGGCTCACAGACCCCCCTGCACGACGGGAGCAGAACCCCGGCCCAGAGCGGGGCCTGGGACCCCAACAACCCCAACACCCCCTCCAGGTGAGCCTGACAACAGCCTGACAACAGCCTGACAACAGCCTGACAACACCCTGACAACACCCTGACAGCACCCTGACACCCCAACAACCCCAACACCCCCTCCAGGTGAGACTGACAACAGCCTGACAACAGCCTGACAACACCCCGACAACACCCTGACACCACCCTGACACCCCCAACACCCCCTCCAGGTGAGCCTGACAACAGCCTGACAACACCCTGACAACACCCTGACACCCCCAACAACCCCAACAACCCCTCCAGGTGAGACTGACAACAGCCGGACAACACCCTGACAACACCCTGACACCCCCAACAACCCCAACACCCCCTCCAGGTGAGACTGACAACAGCCGGACAACACCCTGACAACAGCCTGACACCACCCTGACACCACCCTGACACCACCCTGACAACAGCCTGACAACAGCCTGACACCACCCAACAACGCCCTGACAACAGCCTGACAACACCCTGACACCACCCTGACACCCCAACACCCCCTCCAGGTGAGCCTGACAACACCCTGACAACACCCTGACAACACCCTGACAGCACCCTGACAGCAGCCTGACAGCCCCAACAACCCCAACACCCCCTCCAGGTGAACCTGACAACAGCCAGACAACTGCCTGACACCCTGACAACACCCCGACAACACCCTGACAACCCCGACACCCCCGACACGCCCTCCAGGTGAGACTGACAACAGCCGGACAACAGCCGGACAACACCCTGACAACACCCTGACACCCTGACAACACCCTGACAACACCCTGACACCCCAATAACCCCAACAACCCCAACACCCCCTCCAGGTGAGCCTGACAACACCCTGACAACAGCTGGACACCCAAACAACACCCTGACAACAGCCTGACAACCCCAACAACACCCTGACAACACAAACAACACCCTGACAACCCCAACACCCCCTCCAGGTGAGACTGACAACACCCTGACAACACCCTGACAACAGCCTGACAACACCCCAATAACCCCAAATAACACCAACACCCCCCTAAAACACCTCCCCCTCCCCAAACTCCTCCCTTTGGGGACCCCCCCCAATCTGGGGGTCCCCCCCGTCTCTCTCTGTTTTTGGGGGGGTTTCCCATTTTTGGGGACCCCTCCCCATTTCCCCTCCCCCCAGGGCGGACGAGGATTTCGAGTACGGCTTTGAGGACGAGCCCACCCCCTCCCCCCAGGGCTACGGGGGTACCCCCAACCCCCAGACCCCGGGGTACCCCGACCCCGCGTCCCCGCAAGTCAGCCAGCCCTACAACCCCCAGACCCCGGGCACGCCCGCCATGTGAGTGGGGACCCCCAAAAACCCCCTCCCCAAAACCTGGGGTACCCAAAACCCCCCTCCCCAAAAATCCTCCTACCCAAAAACCCCCTCCCCA
>NW_015380071.1:0-1701 GCF_001522545.3 Parus major
CCAGGCCTGCTGCTGGGAATCTCCTTCCTGTCTCCTGGGGTTGAAAGCAGACACATGATGGGAGCAGGGACCAGAGAGGAGATGGGGGCACTTGGGAACCCGGGGAACCCCCAGGCACAGGGCACCTGCACAGGACCAAGGAGCTCTGACAGCACACAGAGCTGTGGCAACAGCCATGTGAGGGCCAGTAATAAATGAACCAGTGGACACAGGCCCTCTGAGGGGTCACTAACAGCCAGGAGAAACAGAGACAGCACTGAGGCACTCCAGAAGAAAGGGCACCTACATGCAAGTATTGGCAAGCAACATACATGCAACAAGGGAGTCACACAGAGCAACTCAGACAGGGCCAGCAGCTGGAAATAGCTGTGGGCTTTCAACTGAAAAGAGTGAAGTGGGGATCATTCTGGGACAGTCTCCTACTATAGTGAGACAATTCTTCCCTTGGTTATTGTGTGGATTAAGCAAGAGCTTTAGACAAGAGCATCTCCTTGGAGGTCAGGCTTTAGGAGTGGATCAGCAGAGGGACGTCCAGAGCATCCCCTGGGGTGCCTCAGGATCAGTGTCAAGTCCCCTCAACAAGAGGTGTTCCCAGCATTTTGGAGAGGGTTGGAGATGGCCATTTTAAACCAGCTTGGATGCCAGATGTGTCCCTCAAAGGTTGTGCTTCCAAGCCCCAGAGGCAACAAAGGGGCTGGGGAGGGAGTCCTGGAGCGAGGTGGGCAGGGAGCCAGCAAGGCCAGGAGCTGTGCCAGGGGAGCCGTGTGGTACCTGGGAGCCGCAGTTGATCTCCCGGGCACTCAGGGAGTAGCTGATGCGTGAGGCCTCCCCAGTCAGCTCCACCTCATAGGTGGGGCCTCCTTCCACGTGGCACAGCGCTGTGACATGGGCCATGGTGTTGAGGTGGCCAGTGAAGGTGAAGGAGACCTCCTGTCTCTCTCCCGGCTGTAGCTCACCCGACAGCGGCAGGATACTGAAAGCCTGCACGGAGGACAGGAGAGACTGAGGTGCTGAGCATGGAAATGGATGCAGAAGAGCACCTTGGAGCAAAGTGCAGCTGTAGCCAGAGGGATCTATTCCTCAAACAACACAGCCAGAATCATCCTGATCTCATCCTGTATCCATGCCACTGACCAGTGGAGGAACCATGGTGAAAATCTTCTCCCATACTCACGGATCAATGCACTAATACACTACATTAAAGTGAACTGGGATGTCTCCTGGCAGTAGAAATTCTCTCTGATGCACAACTTGCCTTTAAAAAGCATTGCTTACTGCTTCTAGAAAAAGAGGAGACTCAGACTGGGAGCTCTTGGAGCCCAGGGAGCTCACGGAAGTACTCCAGTCCAGCTCACCTGACTCCTGAGGCTTTTCCCCTCTCTGTCTGATTTATATACTGCTTTCTCAAGGTGCTAGAGCAAAAGCTCCTGCAAAAATTTCCTATGGACCACCTGATGAGGTCCAGGGAGGAGCAATGCCCTTCACAGATGCTGCACAGTGTCCTTGGGCCATCCTACAACATGTCCTGCACGGCCTGTCCAACAACCAGTTGCTTCAGCAGCACTTTGTGATGGGTCTGGAGGGAGGCGAGGCCCCTCTGTGGGCAATGCTGAGGGCCACCAGTGGGGCTGGCAGCTCCAGCCCTGCTTGCCACACTGAAAATGTGGAAGTGAGACAGATTCCCTCTTACCTTCTCCACTT
>NW_015380072.1:0-1673 GCF_001522545.3 Parus major
GGATTCCCAGAATTTTACTCCACTGGATTCCCACAGAATTCCCAGATTTTTCCCCACAGAATTCCTGGAATTTTCCCCACAGAATTCCTGGAATTTTCCCCACAGAATTCCCACAAATTTTCCCCACAGAATTCCCGGAATTTCCCCACTGGATTCCCAGAATTTTTCCCACAGAATTCCCAGAATTTTTTCCCAGAATTCTCAGAATTTTTCCCACACAATTCCCAGAATTTTCCCCACAGAATTCCTGGAATTTTCCCCACAGAATTCCTGGAATTTTCCCCCAGAATTCCCGGAATTTTCCCACACAATTCCTGGAATTTTACCCCACTGGATTCCCACAGAATTTTCCCCACAGAATCCCTGGAATTTTCCCCACAGAATTCCCAGAATTTTTCCACACAATTCCCGGAATTTCCCCCACAGAATTCCTGGAATTTTTCCTACAGAATTCCCATAATTTTTCCCACAGAATTCCTGGAATTTTTCCTGCTGGATTCCCAGAATTTTTCCCCCAGAATTCCCGCAATTTATCCCGCTGGATTCCCACAGAATTCCCAGAATTTTCCCCACAGAATTCCTGGAATTTTCCCTCAGAATTCCTGGAATTTCCCCACAGAATTCCCAGAATTTTCCCACAGAATTCCCAGAATTTTTTCCCACAGAATTCCCGGAATTTTTCCCGCTGGATTCCCACAGAATTCCTGGAATTTCCCCCACAGAATTCCCGGAACTTTTCCCACAGAATTCCCTGAATTTTCCCCACAGAATTCCTGGGGTTTTTCCCACAGAATTCCCGGAATTTTTCCCGCTGGATTCCCAGAATTTTCCCCACAGAATTCCCAGAATTTCCCCCCCAGAATCCCTGAAATTTTCCCACAGAATTCCCAGAATTTTCCCACACAATTCCCGGAATTTTCCCCACAGAATTCCCAGAATTTTTCCTGCTGGATTCCCAGAATTTTACCCCACTGGATTCCCCCAGAATTCCCGGAATTTTTCCCACAGAATTCCTGGAATTTTCCCACACAATTTCCGAAATTTTCCCACACAATTCCTGGAATTTTTCCCACAGAATTCCCGGAATTTTCCCCACAGAATTCCCGGAACTTTTCCCACAGAATTCCCGGAATTTTCCCACACAATTCCCAGAATTTTTTCCCACAGAATTCCTGGAATTTTTCCCACAGAATTTCTGGATTTTTTCCCACAGAACTCCTGGAATTTCCCCACAGAATTCCCAGAATTTCCCCACACAATTCCCAGAACTTTTCCCCCAGAATTCCCAGAATTTCCCCCCAGAATTCCCGCATTTCCCCCCAGAATTCCCGCATTTCCCGGCCTCACCTTTCCGGGATTCCCAGGGGATCCTCCTGAGGCTCTGGCGGAGCCTCTGGAATTCCCAGCCCATGGAATCACTCAGGGCCACGGCGTCGAATTCCAGGAATCCCGAAATTCCCAAATTTCCAGAGGGATCCTGAGCCAGGAGAAATCCCAAGGGGGGGCACCTGGATGGGGAAAACCCCAAAATTCCATCAAAATCTCCAGGATTTTCCCATTTTCCCCCAAATTTCTCCTGATTTCCCCTCATTTTTCCCACAATTCCTTCCTCAAGTTTTCCAGAATTCCCATTTTTTATCCCCCACAATCTCCCAGAATTCCCCAGTTTTCCA
>NW_015380073.1:0-1692 GCF_001522545.3 Parus major
CCCTCTCCAGCTCTCCTGGAGCCCCTTCAGGCCCTGCCAGGGGCTCTGAGCTCTCCCTGGATCCTTCTCCTCTCCAGGTGAGCATTCCCAGCTCTCCCTGGATCCTTCTCCTCTCCAGGTGAGCATTCCCAGCGCTCCCAGCCTGGATCCACAGGAAAGGTGTTATCCCATCACTGTTTCAGTGTCATTTGGTACCTCCATCCAATGCTCAATTTCAATGTTCCTTCCTTTAAAATAATTTGATCCCTTTTGAATCCCAGAAGCGATGAAGGGAAGGAAGCAAGGTTTGTATTCCTGCTTTTCCCAGTGTCTCTTCTTTCTTTGTGCATTAAACTCAGCAAAAACGTCCTGAACCCAGTTCCTGGGGTTTTGCTGTTTTTTTGGTGTGGCTCTGTTATTGTAGGTTCCAGTCAGGACTCCCTTGTTTTGCTCTTGGTAGGGATGATTTTTCATGGATAATGCAAATCCTGGAATTCCCAGAGCAGCTGTGGCTGCCCCTGGATCCCTGGAAGTGCCCAAGGCCAGGCTGGACAGGACTTGGAGCAGCCTGGGATAACTGAGCTCTCCTGGCACAGCAAAGCCTGGCAGGGAATACAAAGGTCACAAATCTTCAGAAGTTGATTTTTGGGCTGGGTTGGTTTTGGATTGGTTTTGGTTTTGTTTTTGTTTTCAATCCTGTTCCAGGGAGATTCAACAAAACCCCAGGGGAATTGTTGGGAGATTCGTGTGTGGCATCAAAGATTCGTAATTTTGTGTTTTTGTGATTTTAAGTGGATGCTGGATTTGATTTGGCTTGGAAGGGACATTAAAGCCCATCCCATTCCACCCCTGACAAGGGACACCTTCCACCATCCCAGGGCGCTCCAAGCCCCATCCAGCCTGGCCTTGGACACTTCCAGGGGTGGACTCACCACAACTTCCATGTTCCAGGGCCTCCCCAGCCTCCCAGGCAAGAATTCCTTCCCAATTTCCCACCTAAACAGATCCTTCTGTAGTGGGAATCCACCACCCCTTCATGGAGCTGAGAGAGGCTCAGGACAGAGCAGTAAAATCTGGCTCTGAGCTCTGAAAAGTCCAGTTTGAAGCCCAGGATGGTTCCTGAGGAGGCCAACCATCAGCACAGCATCCTTTTGCTTCCTCTCCAGCTCATATTTTACAGAATAAAGGCATTTTCCAGCTGTATCTGCTCTTGGGGAATGGTGTGAGCCCCACTCTGCTCCTCCCGTGGATAATAAAGCCAAGCCCTCTTCAACATCCCCTCACTGAGGGCATTGGGAGGGTTGTGATTCCTTCCCCAGAGACTTTTTTATTTCATTAAAATATATGAACTTTGTGTTTTTGAGGGGCTCCCTTTGAGCCGTGCCTCAGGGCTGGGTGCTGCCTGCAGGGCAGAGCTCTGGGCTTTGGCCTGGCCACTCTCCGTGGTCCCCTCTTTTGGGGTCACCTTTGTTTGCAGCCCTTGGCTGCAGCCTCTCCTGTGGCTGTTGCTGGAGCCAGCGGGGCTCAGGCAGCCAAAAAAAAAGCCAAGGACACCTGGAATGGGTCGGAACAGGTGGCAGCAGGAGCAGGGCAGGGATTGTTCCCCTGTGTTGGGCACACCTCAAATCCCGGGATCACTCGTGGGTTCCTCATGACAAGAAGGACCTGGAGGGGCTGGAGCATGTCCAGGGCAGGGAAGGGAGCTGGGAAGGG
>NW_015380074.1:0-1753 GCF_001522545.3 Parus major
CATTGGGGTTCATGGGGAAACATTGGGGTTTGTGGGGAAACATTGGGGTTCATGGGGAAACATTGGGGTTTGTGGGGAAAACATTGGGGTTCATGGGGAAACATTGGGGTTTGTGGGAAAACATTGGGGTTCATGGGGAAAACATTGGGGTTCATGGGGAAAACATTGGGGTTCATGGGGGAAACATTGGGGTTTGTGGGGAAAACATTGGGGTTCATGGGGAAAACATGGGGGTTCATGGGGAAAACATTGGGGTTTGTGGGGAAACATTGGAGTTCACAGGGAATATCAGTGTTCCCAGAAAACCTCTGTATTCATGGGGAAAACATTGGGGTTCACAGGAAAAATCCTGGTGTTCCCAGAAAAAACCTCGGTATTCCCGGAAAACCCCCGGAAAAGCCCCGGTGTTCCCGGAAAATCCCCGGTGTTCCCGGGATCCCCTCTGGGAGCCGCGGCTGCTGCGGGAGCCGGGCTGTGCCTGCAACACCGAGACCGGGAACAACCGGGAACAACCGGGAACGACCGGGAACGACCGGGAACGACCGGAAACAACCGGGAAACAACCGGGAACGGGACTGGGAACAACCGGGAAACAACCGGGAATGACCGGGAAACAACCGGGAATGGGACCGGGGCCAGGAACAACCAGGGAACGACCGGGAACGACCGGAAACAACCAGGAATGGGACCGGGAAACAACCGGGAAACAACCGGGAATGGGACCGGGAACGGGAACAACTGGGAAACAACCGGGAAACAACCGGGAACGACCGGGAAACAACCGGGAACGACCGGGAAACAACCGGGAATGGGACCGGGAAACAACCGGGAAACAACCGGGAAAAACCGGGAAACAACCGGGAACGGGACCGGGAACGGGACCAGGAACAACTGGGAAACAACCGGGAAACAACCGGGAAACGGACCGGGAACAACCGGGAAACAACCGGGAACGGGACCGGGAATGGGACCGGGAACAACCGGGAAACAACCGGGAAACAACCGGGAAACGGACCGGGAAACGGACCGGGAAACGGACCGGGAACAACCGGGAAAGGGACCGGGGAACAACCGGGAAACAACCGGGAAACAACCGGGAAACAACCGGGAACGGGACCGGGAACGGGACCGGGAAACAACCGGGAACGGGACCGGGAACGGGACCGGGAACGGGACCGGGAAACAACCGGGAACGGGACCGGGAACGGGACCGGGAACGGGACTGGGAAACAACCGGGAAACAACCGGGAAACAACCGGGAACGACCGGGAAACAACCGGGAAACAACCGGGAATGGGACCAGGAACAACTGGGAAACAACCGGGAAACAACCGGGAATGACCGGGAAACAACCGGGAAACAACTGGGAATGGGACCGGGAACAACCGGGAAACAACCGGGAATGGGACTGGGGCCAGGAACAACCAGGGAACGACCGGGAAACAACCGGGAACGACCGGGAACAACCGGGAAACAACCGGGAAACAACCGGGAATGGGACCAGGAACAACTGGGAAACAACCGGGAAACAACCGGGAATGGGACCGGGGCCAGGAACAACCGGGAACAACCAGGGAACGACCGGGAAACAACCGGGAATGACCAGGAACAACCGGGAAACAACCGGGAACGGGACCGGGAACGACCGGGAACAACCGGGAAACAACCGGGAAGCGACTGGGAATGACCGGGAATGACCGGGAAACAACTGGGAAACAACCAGGAAACAACTGGGAACGGGACCGGGAACAAC
>NW_015380075.1:0-1632 GCF_001522545.3 Parus major
ACAGCCGGAAACCACAACAGCCGGACACAGCAACAGCCGGAAACCACAGCCGGAAACCACAGCCGGAAACCACAGCCGGAAACCACAGCCGGAAACCACAGATGGAAACCACAACAGCCGGAAACAACAGCCGGAAACCACAGACGGAAACCACAGACGGAAACCACAGCCGGAAACCACAGCCGGAAACAACGGGAACAGCCGGAAACAGGAACAGCCGGAAACGACAGGAACAGCCGGAAACCACAACAGCCGGAAACCGCAACAGCCGGAAACCACAGCCGGGAACAACGGGAACAGCCGGAAACCAGAACAGCCGGAAACCACAGCCGGAAACAACGGGAACAGCCGGAAACAGGAACAGCCGGAAACCACAACAGCCGGAAACCACAGCCGGGAACAACAGGAACAGCCGGAAACCACAGCCGGAAACCACAACAGCCGGACACAGCAACAGCCGGGAACCACAGCCGGAAACCACAGCCGGGAACCACGGGAACAGCCGGAAACCACAGCCGGAAACCACAGACGGGAACAACGGGAACAGCCGGAAACCACAACAGAGGGACACAACAGCCGGAAACCAGAGCCGGAAATGACAGCCGGAAACAGGAACAGCCAGAAACGACAGCCGGAAACGACAGCCGGAAACAACAGGAACAGCCGGAAACCACAGCCGGAAACAACGGGAACAGCCGGAAACAACAGCCAGAAACAGGAACAGCCGGAAATGACAGCCGGGAACAACGGGAACAGCCGGAAACCACAGCCAGAAACCACAACAGCCGGAAACCGGAACAGCCGGAAACCAGAGCCGGAAACAACAGGAACAGCCAGAACGACAGCCGGAACCAACGGGAACAGCCGGAAACGGCAACAGCCAGAAACCACAACAGCCGGAAACCACAACAGCCAGAAACAACAGCCAGAAACGACAGCCGGAAACAACAGGAACAGCCAGAATGACAGCCGGAAACAACAGCCGGACAAAACAGCCAGAACCAGCAACAGCCGGAAACCACAACAGCCGGAAACGACAGGAACAGCCGGAAACGACAGCCGGAACGACAGCCAGAAACAGGAACAGCCGGAAACCACAACAGCCGGAAACAAAAGCCGGAAATGACAGCCAGACACAACGGGAACAACCAGAAACCACAGCCGGGAACGACAGCCGGAAACGGGAAACAATGGGAAACAACAGGAAACGGGAACAGGAAACAATAGCCAGAAAAAACAGCCGGAAACGACAGCCGGAAACGGGAAACAACGGGAAACAACAGGAAATGGAAACGGGAAATGACAACAGGAAAGAAACAACAACGGGAAATGACAACGGGAACGGGAAATGGGAAACAACGGGAAATGGGAACAGGAAACAACAGCCGGAAACGACAATGGGAACAAAACAACGGAAAACAGAAATGGGAAATGATGACGGGAAATGGAAACAGGAAACAACAACGGGAAATGACAACAACGGGAACAACAGGAAACAACGGGAACAATGGGGAACGACAATGGGAAACAACAACGGGGAACAACGGGAAAACACAGGGAAAATGGCCGGAAAGGACGGGGAAACAATGGGAAAAACAACAGGAAACGACCGGGGAACGACGGGGGAAAAAC
>NW_015380076.1:0-1653 GCF_001522545.3 Parus major
AAAAGGCGGGAAAATGCAAGGACCCCGGGCGGTGGGGGCGTGCGCTCGACTGCCTGACAAACACCCCGACGCCGACGCCGCTCCGGCGCAATTTTCCGCGGCTTTTCCGGCCGTGCGGACACGGGCTGTGTGCTCAGCGGCGCCGGGGCCGGGCGCGAGCCGGTCGGGCGCCGACAGGCAACGGTGAATACGCCTCTCTCTGCCGGGGTCCTTGCCGCGGTCGCGTTCTGGAGCTTCTGGCACTCGCGACGACCCGTACCTTGCCGCAGTCCTCCTCGCTCGGTTCTTTCCCCGCCGGCCCGGGGAAATGGCGGGAACCCCGATGGCACGGGGACCGAACGGCCGCTCCCCGCCGCTGGCACCGAAGCAGCTCGAGGAGGCGGCTGCTCTGTGTGCCGGAACGGTGAGTGGGGCGGGCGGGGCGGGGGCAGGTTAGCAACCGAGTATATACCTGTAAGTATAAAGATGATCAAAATAGATATTAAAAAATATTGAAGATAAAGGGGCTGCTTGGTTTTTATTTAGTTAGAGGCAGGGTTTTTAAATAAATAAAGAAAAGTAAAAATAAATAAAATATGGAAAGAATGAATATATAAAGGTAGAGAGAAATATATATATATATATTTCTATGTATCTGTAGGCGTAAAAATAAGTAACAGGAATATATACATATGTATTAATTTATAATCTGTAATATGATTTCTGTACGTATAGATGGTAATATGATATATTTTAGGATATGTTATGTGTTATGTATATCAACAAGGTATATAAATATGATAAAAAATATATATTAAAATATTTTTAAATACCGTTTAAGATGAAGGGACAGTTTGGTTTTTATTAGGTTAGCTTCGGGGCTTTTAAATAAATACTACAAAAATAAAAACATAGAAATGTATATTAAATATATAAAGATATAGACGTATGTGCAACCAAAAAAGTAAAGAAATAGAAGTAATGCCAATATATACAAACAGATCTATATTTAATATATATATATTATATCTATTTATTTAATATATGTATTATATATTAATACAATTATAATTATAATTTATAATTAAAATGTATATATTTAATATATAATAATATATGTATACATGTTAAAATAATATATTTTGATACTTTATATATTGCATGTCATATATAAATGAATATAGTATATAAATTTAATCGTGTGGTGAAAATAGATGTTCATTTATTTATTTATTTATTTATTTTCATTGTTTTGGTATGTTTCTCAGAGGCAATCCTCCCCTGGCAGCTGCTGAGAGCACTGAAAACCTGTGTGCTTCGTGGTGTCTGTTGGCCAGCTGGAAACGATTCCCTTGTGTTTGGTGCATTAACTCCCAGCGACCTGTGTGCGGTGGCAGGTGAGCACACTGCCTGAGCCTTGTAGCTTTTCTGGCTCACACACGACTTCCTTTCCTTTTTTATATGGAAAAGAGGGAAGAGAGGGCAGTGTGGTATTAGCATTTCTAGCAGATTTTTAACTGCCCCCGATGCTCGTTCGTCTTTGCAGTGTGGGTTTTCATGCTGACAAATCCTCTGCTTTGCCTTCTGCTCACAGTCAGCTGGGCCCTTTATTGAACAGATTTATCTGCTACAAGGCTACGCAGAAGGATGGAAAGGAGGAACACAGGGGGAAAA
>NW_015380077.1:0-1743 GCF_001522545.3 Parus major
TCAGTGCAGTGTGTGAGGTGCACACTGGAGTTTGGTTTATAAATTCCCAAGGGATCACCCTGACCTCTCTCAGCCCTCCGAGGGCTCCGTGCTGGAGCTGCACTGCCCACCTGGGATCCCCTGACCCACTGCCCCTGTACAGCTCCCTGTACCCGCCCTGGAGGGGACAGGAGCAGGGCTCTGCAAGGACAGGGAATGTCGAGAGAGAAATCATAATAAACCCCAATAAAGAGGGATATCTCCCAAAGGAGTGTCCCTCGTGGTGTCCCACGGGACGTGCTGGGAGCAGCATCCCTTGGAAAGCTGCAGCTGCTGAGCAAGGCACGGCCACAGCTCCAGAGAGAGCAAAGCTGCACTGGCCAGGGATTGTCCTGGGCACAGCAGCCCCGGTGTGGGGCTGGGAGCTTCAGAGAGGAGCAAGGCTCCCAACATCCCAGCTCCTGTTCTGCAGGAGGCTCCCAGCTCTCAGGAGAGCCACAGCTTGTGCCCGGCAGAGCTGCAGAAGGTGCTGGCAGGCTCCTGCATGGCAGGTCCTGGGAAACAGCCGGGGATGCCACCAAAGCCAGCTGTGCTGCTGCTCCACAGGCTCTGCCCGGGGATCTCCTCCTCCTCTGGCCTCCTGGGACCTGTGCCTGCAGGATTCCTGGAAAATCAAAGTACCAGGGATGAGCAGAAGTGTCTAGACAGGGCATGGAAATATTTACATTTCAGAAAGCTTTGCCAGAAATGGAAAGAAATCCTGCCCAAGACACCCTGGATGTGCTGGAAGAGCCACCCAGGCCCTGGCACCGTGGGGCTGCTGCATCCCCCAGTTCACCCAGCTCCACCCCAGAGACCCGCTCTGGGCCCCATCCCATTTGGGAATCACAGGGATTTGGGGCTTTTCTCTCCTTGTGTTTTCAGTCAAGATGAAGATCTGCATTTTGGAACAATCCCACACAAGTTAATGGCGTGACCTGCGCAGTTCCTGTCAATAGAGCCGGGCTGGTGATCTTTAGAGGGGATTTTCTCCGGGTGAAGGACAAACATGACATTAGAGTTATCAAACTCCCCGTCTGACAAGGACATATAAATTGTAAATGGTCGGGGGCACTGAGATCAGCCTGTCTCCCTCCCAGGCACTTTTCCATGGTGTGGGGATCTGCTGGATGCTGCTGGGCCTCGTGCTGTGTGCCCGTGGCAGGGACAGGGTGGTGGCACGTGCCAGTGCTGTCCCCACCAGGGGCTGTCCCCACGGGGCACAGATGGCAGGAGAGGGGGAGAGAACTGCAGCTGGGTCAGGACAGAGCTGGTGGCCTGGTCCTGTGCCAGCTTCTGTGTGCTGAGCTCTGCTCCTCTGATCAGCCCTGCCCCTAAGGGGAGCTCAGGGCAGGGACTGAGCCCCAGCACTGAGGGGGGATGGTGGCCAGTTCCTCAGGGCTTGGGGCCACCAGCTCCTGCAGACAGCTGGAACATCCCAACTTTGCGACTCCTCATACCATGGGTCCTTCCCTGGCCAGTGGGAAAAAGAGGGGAGCAGGCAGCAACAACAGGATGAGGGTGGCTGGGGGTCCGGGGTGGCCCTGGCATCACCACCCCCTGCTCTGGCCCAGCACAGCATCCCCAGGCTCAGGGGGGAAGGACAGGGCTTTGGGTTTGGCCCATGTGTGGACAGGAGAAGCCAAGGCAGGGATGGACAGAAGGTGACAGCACTGAAAGGGTGACAGCACTAAAGGGGTGACAGCACTGAAAGGGTGACAGCAC
>NW_015380078.1:0-1743 GCF_001522545.3 Parus major
CTCCTGCTCTCCTGAGCTCCTGCTCTCCTCAGCTCCTGCTGTCCTGACCTGCTGCTCTCCACATTTCCAGCTGAACTCGACTCATCCCCGTTCCTGCCCCGTTGTTTCTCCGCGCTGGCAGCGCTCAGCAGCCTCCCCATCACCCAAACCCCTGTCTCCCCAGCAGGGTACTCACAGCATGGCGATGCCCCAGTGCTTGCCAGCTCTCTCCCCAGCAGCCTGGAAGCCCGAGAGGCCGATGAGGGCCACGGTGGGGGTGATGGTCAGGGGGCCGATGTAGCGCAGCAGAGCCCCGGGCAGCCCCAGCAGCCCGATCACCACCTCGATCAGCGACGACATGATGATGGCACCTTGGATCTGAACACACAACAGGGCAGAGAGGCAGCTCAGTCCCACCTGACAGGAAATCTGCTTTTCTGCTCTGGATTACAAACTGCAGTTAAAAGAATTCAGTGACACAGAAGAACTCAGCAAAAAAAAAAAAAATTTTTTTTTTTTTAGTTTTTTTTTTTCCCGTCATAAAACAGCTCATTATGTTTAAGTGACTTAAGCATAACACTTATGGTTTTCTCCACAAAACTATTACACAACAGACCAGTGGGGCCAGTCTGGAAGCTGTGTGGAAAGCACATCACACTGTCAGACAGGAGACCTGGGGTCCAGGCTAACCTTTCAGCTCTCAGATCGAACGGCAAGGGTTGGTGCGCCACGAGGTGATGCTCCTAGCTCCTAGGGGCAGAGTGTGTGCTGCATTGGTCACAAGTGCTCCTTAGAAGCTGGATTAGAGCAGCGTTGTGGTCTCAGGAGACTGTCAGCCCTCTTGGCTGCAGGGCTCTTGGCAGGATGTAGCTATGGTTTGAACATGGGGAAGAGAGAGGGGTTGTTTTTAATTAAGAAAAAGTTGGCAGCCCAAAGCAACGGGATGGGAGATCAATTCCATGACACACGCCTTCATTTGGACTACTCTACCTGCCACCCTGGCGTGGCACAGCCCTCAGCCTGCCCTGCAGGGCACCACCACCTCACACTGCGAGTGGAGAACGACTTTCCAGGGATTCCACAAAGTCTCAACGAGTCTCCAAATTAAAGACACTTGGGAAGGAACCAGATTCCCTAACTGCGGATTCACCTTCCAGGGGCCAGCACAGCAGGCAAGAGGCCTGGCAGCAGCTGGACACAGATGGAAATGAGGAGTTTTCATCTCACTGCAGCAGCTCACTGCACAGCTTTTTGGGATGTGGGAACTAACTCCTGGTATTTGCTGTCCAGCAGTGAACAGGTGGAAAAGATGGAAGACTTGGGTGAAATGAGGAAAGGGATATATATCCAAATGGAGATTGCAGAGAAAACAAGAAATTAGCAACTTAAAGACAAGAAGACACGGATGATTAAGTGAGAAACTTAACTGGAGCTGGAGAAGAGTGACAGCTAAAGGCAAGTCCCACATTACCTCTCGTATCCGGGGGTACCAGATGTGCTCCGTGTGCAGCAGCTCTGCCGTTCCGTTTGTAACTGTTAGATCTTGCCAAGGGAGAAAAAACAAAAACCAGGGGTTTGTTCCTCAGCCACTCTGCCAGCATCTCACACAAAACAAATCCCTCCTCAAATGCCTGATAAATCAGCCCAAAATCACACAGGGAGCAATTCTGTCATGGGTGAAGTGACACCAGCTCAGCGTCCCCGAGAGCTCTCCCAGCCCTCTGCTCCCAGGAGGGAAAACAAATGTCAGGAATCCTCTCCCCA
>NW_015380079.1:0-1741 GCF_001522545.3 Parus major
GTGTAAAAAGAATCTTAAAAAAATATAGACTAACATTATAATAGTTTGCAAAAAGGAGTAGTCAAAAGGAAAAGTTAAACCAGCCTGCAAAAAGATATCCAGCTCTTCAAACTAGCTTTTGTTGTTATTACCGTTACTACTACTGCTTGATGTTAACAAAGAGCACCTGGTCTTGAGGTTATGAGAGAAAGTGAATAGAAAAAGTGGTGAGGCTGACTTGAAGTCAGCCTTGTCTGATCTGTGATATGCATGGATGGCAATAAGAAAACAAAAACTTTATACTCTCAAGAGCAGTAGGATAATTCAACAGAGAATTTAAAAGGAATATATAGAGTAAGCATTCTATTATATGTCTCAGAAGTCCTTCATTACCATTAAATATATTTGAAGGAAAAGGGATTCCAAGATAATACAGGTGTTGCTATTCTTCATAGATTTCAACCATGAGACCTGTTACAAAGCATGGTCCTCAAAGGAGGCTATTAAAAGAACTTCAGTGTGACCACTCACAGGACTTCCTAGCAGCCATAGTCCTACCACCAGAGACTGTCACAGCCGGGACCAAAGTCCTTTCACTGTGGGCAGCTCCAATGAACCACAGGGTACCTCCCTCGACTCCTCACACACCCCACTCTCACATGGCCAGACAAGATTTCCTTATCAGCTTAACCCTGGGTTTCCCTTAGAAAGGCCTCAGATGACTTATTCCCTGAAGCAATTTATTTAGAGTTCAGTAGCACAGAAACAGCCTGAAGATGGAAAGGCACCCCTGGGCTTTTATAGCCTCACAATCCAAGGGCATCAGCTCCTGCTGTGTCTCAGTGCCTGGTCCCCTGGGTGATGTTACAGGTCCCAGTGCCCTTTGCTGGGCAACCAAAGCTTGGCACTTCCTGGCCTCTTGCCCTGGGCTCCCACCCAGAACTGAACCTGCAGCTCCCAGCTCAGCTGCACCTGAGCTGCCTGCACTGAATGTGTTCCTCAATAAGAAATCCTAGGGTAAGTGTTCCCCTCCACCAGTCCTGCAGAGTAAAGACGAGTCTTATGAATTCCTAAGAGCAGTGGTATTGGTTAAGAACCCTGTCTTCCAGATACTCTCCAAATATATCTCTGTCTTCACTGGAGAAGAATTAATGACATAAAATGACAGTTCCACATTTAAAACTTCTTCAGTTATTTGATGATTGAAGAGCTTTTGAAATAAATAGCAATTTGACTAGTAGATCTGAACTTACAGTTAAGTTTAACTGCTGCCTTCATTGACTTTATTTGCAAACGATAATAAATGCTAATTACATAAGAATGTAAAAATAGGTATATTCACAATTTTTAATTTTTATGTGACCATTTACAAAAACTTAAAAAGCTTTTGTATTTATCTAACAACTAAAAAGTCTGCAGCTCTGAATCTTAAATATATAATATCCATTTAAATAGTTATAAAGGAAAATTCACTAGGAAATCTATTAAAATTTTCACTGTGAGGCATATTTTGAGATGAAAATTCTTCCTTACTTTTATATCTTTTTTTAGCTTTTCTCTTTTCCCTCCATTACATTCCCTCCTCCAAGTACATATATTTCGTTCTCCTGCTTAATTAAGCAGGGCAGAAAGCACAGCTCATGCTGCATCTAATAATTAGTAAAGAAAGCAATATTTGGAAAGTTTTTGGGGTGTAAAAAGAATCTTAAAAAAATATAGACTAACATTATAATAGTTTGCAAAAAGGAGTAGTCAAAAGGAA
>NW_015380080.1:0-2944 GCF_001522545.3 Parus major
CCTGCTGCCAAAATTCCTGCTCCTTATCCCTGAATTCCTGCTCCTGCTGCCAAAATTCCTGCTCCTTATCCCGAAATTCCTGCTCCTGCTGCCAAAATTCCTGCTCCTTATCCCGAAATTCCTGCTCCTGCTGCCAAAATTCCTGATCTTTATTCCAATTCCTACTCCTGCTGCCAAAATTCCTGCTCCTTATCCCGAAATTCCTACTCCTGCTGCCAAAATTCCTGCTCCTTATCCCGAAATTCCTGCTCCTGCTGCCAAAATTCCTGATCTTTATTCCCAATTCCTGATCTTTATCCCTGAATTCCTGATCCTGCTGCCAAAATTCCTGATCTTTATTCCAAATTCCTACTCCTGCTGCCAAAATTCCTGATCTTTATTCCCTATTCCTGATCTTTATTCCCAGTTCCTGGTCCTTATCCCTGAATTCCTGCTCCTGCTGCCAAAATTCCTGATCTTTATCCTTAAATTCCTGATCTTTATTCCTGAATTCCTGCTCTTTATTCCCAATTCCTGATCTTTATTCCAAATTCCTACTCCTGCTGCCAAAATTCCTGATCCTTATCCCTGAATTCCTGATCTTTATTCCTGAATTCCTGATCTTTATCCCTGAATTCCTGATCCTGCTGCCAAAATTCCTGATCTTTATTCCCTGAATTCCTGATCCTTATCCCTGAATTCCTGATTCTTATCCCTGAATTCCTGATCCTTATCCCTGAATTCCTGATCTTTATTCCTGAATTCTTGATCTTTATCCCTGAATTCCTGCTCTTTATTCCTGAATTCCTGATCTTTATCCCTGAATTCTTGATCTTTATTCCCAATTCCTGCTCCTGCTGACAAAATTCCTGCTCTTTATCCCCAATTCCTGATCCTTATCCCTGAATTCCTGATCCTTATCCCCAAATTCCAGCTCCTTTTTCCCAATTTCTGCTTCGCTTTTCCCCTCAAATTTCTTCCTCTTTCTCAAAACCCTTCCCATTACCCCAAATTTCTTCCTTTTTTCCCAAATTTCTGCTGGTTTTGCTCCAAATTCCTTCTCTGTTTCTTGAATTTTTTGTCCCTTTTCCCTGGATTTCTTCCCAAATTTTCCCCCTCCCCTCCCAAATCTCCCCGAGCACCCTGGGTCGGGAAACTGCCAAATTCACAGGGAGAAAATGGGATTTGGGGGAGGAAAATGGGATTTTGAAGGAATCAAATGAGATTTTGAGGGAATNTGGTCTGTCAAATATTGGAGTTTTTTGAGCGTCACTCGGTGAATTTTGGGGCTTTTTAAGGATTTTCTGGCAAAGTTCTGGGACTTTTGAGCCTCATTTCCCAAAATTTGGGGTCATTTGAGGATCATCCCCAGAATTTGGGGTCATTTGAGGATCATCCCCAAGATTTTGGGGTCATTTGAGGATCATTCCCAAGATTTTGGGGTCATTTGAGGATCATTCCCAAGATTTTGGGGTTATTTAAGGATCATTTACCAAAGTTTGGGATATTTAAGGGTCATTCCCAAATTTTGGGGTCATTTAAAGAACTTCCCCAGATTTTTGGGTGTTTTTAAGGGTCATTCCCCAAGTTTGAGGATGATTCCCGAAGTTTTGGGGTCGTTTGAGGATCATTCCCAAGGTTTTGGGGAATTTGGGATCCCTCAGGCCTGGGAATGAATCCCTGCATTCCCAGCAGAGCCTGGGATGAGATTCCCTGGCCAGAATTGAGGAAAAACGGGATTTTCCCAGGATTTTTATCCCTGGGGTTCCTGCAGGCTGCCTGCCGTGATCCCAAATCCCGGAATTCCGGGGAAAACGGGGATTGATCGTGGAATTCCGGGCTTTCCATCCCGATTTTTGGGTTATTCGGGGAGCAGGGAGGGGAATTCCAAACCCTGCCCCTCCCTCATTCCCATTCCAAGGGATTTCTGGGAATAATCCCCCAAAATTCCCTTCCCGTTCCTGGATGGGAGCAGGGAAAACCTGGGAATTTTGGGATTGGAATTCCCTGGGCTTGGGGAGAGGATTTTCCATGGAATTCTGTCCCTTCAGAGCCACTTTTCCCGGGATTTCCGTTCCCAGGGTCAGGCTGGGAACGGGGAATTCCATCCCAGAGGATCCCCCAGATCCCAAATTCCTCCGGAATGTGACGGATCTGGGGCGGGAAAGGGGGAAAAAGTGGGAAAAGTTTGGGAAAATCCATCCTCATCCCAAAAAAAGGGCAGGAATCCGGGTTTGGGGTGGGATTTTGGGATGAGCTCCACAAAAAGTGGGGGAAAAATGGGAATTTTGGGGAGGGAATGGATGGAATCCTGCCTGGAGCTCCCCGTTCCCTGCGGGATTCATCCCAAAATCCCCCTGGACTGGGAAATTCCCTGGAAAACCCCCGGGATTCCGTGGGAAAAGGGATTTCTGCGGAGGAAAATTCCCAAAAAATCCGTGTGGAGGGAGAATTCCAGCCTGGGAATTCCCTGCTGCGGCTCCTGCTGGGCTTGGGGAAATCCTCGGGAAACCGGGAATTTGGGGGCTGGAATTCTGGGACGAGGATCCCAAATTTTCCCTTTTCGGCCTCCTTCCCTCCCCTTTCCCTGGGAATTCCGGGATTTTCCTGTGGGAATTCGGGGCTGGGAGTTGTTTTCACCTGGAACTGGGGGGGAAATCCGGGAATTCTCCTCCCAAACTCCGGGATCGGAGCTTTGGGCGATTCCAGGGGGAGATTTGGGGTCGCTCGGGGAACTCCAGGAATTTGGGGAAGTTTTCCCGGATTTTTCCGGCTCTGGAATTCCGGGCTGGGATTTGGAGCCGCAGCCCCGCCCCAGAGGGCAATTAAGGGTTAATTAGGGCCAACTTTAATTGCCCGGGGTCATTCCCGGGGTTAAATCCCAACTCTGGGGCAGCTCCAGGAGTTTTTCCGGCAATTTGGGGGCTGGAATTGGGAATTTTAGGGCCAGGATTGGGAATTTTGG
>NW_015380081.1:0-1620 GCF_001522545.3 Parus major
CCCCCCAAATTCCGGAACTTTCCCCCCAGCTTTGCTGGCCCCGCCCTGCGCCAGCCTGTGCCTGCAGGGGGCGCTGTTGGCCCTCCACTGCAGCCAATCACCGTCCTGCTCCCGCTTCTGCCGCGCCCTGATTGGCTGCCTCGCCCGCCAAGGCCCCGCCCACCCGCAGAGGTCAGTTCTGATTGGCCGAGGCTCCGCGGCGCCGTTTCCCCATTGGCCGGTGGGGTTCCCGTTTCCCCATTGGCCGCCGCTGATGGCGGCTCTCCCATTGGCCCAGCCCGCTGCTGACGTCACTGCAGGACCCCGCCCGGTCCCGCCTCCTGGAGGCGGCCATGACGGTCCTGGACCCCCCGGGGCTGCGCCAGCTCTTCCGGGGTCACCTGCGGGGTCACCTGAGGGGCGTGGCCTCGCACCGAGTGGCCAATCACGGCCTGCAGAGGCTCCTGGACCACGCCCCCGAGGACGTGGTAGGCGGGGCTTGGTTGGGGCGGGGCTTAAAGGGGAGGGGCTTAAAGTATTTGATTGGCTGGTGGGCGGGGCTTGGGCTTGGAAAGGAATTGATTAGAGGTGGGTGGGGCTTAATTTAAAGCAGGAAAGGGGCGGGGCTTTGGCTGGAAAATGAGTGGGAGTGTGGTGGGAGGGGCTTAAAGGGGGTGTGGCTTAGGAAGGATTTGATTGACAAGGTGAGAGGTGGGTGGGTCTTAAAGGGGTGGAGCGAAATGGGAGGGGCTTAAAGGGAAGGATTTGATTGACAGGGCAAGAGATGGGCAGGGCTTAAACCCAAGGGGGCGGAGCCTAAGCTAATTAGAGCTTCAGGGATTGGCTGGGATGGGTTTGGTGGGCGTGGCCCGGCTCAGGTGGGCGTGTCCCGCCCCCCACAGGTGGAGGAGGTGCTGTCGGAGCTTGGCCCCGCCCTCCAGGAGCCGCTGGCCCGGGGCCACCCCGGGGTGGTCGTGGCGCTGTTGGGGGCGGCCCAGAGACACCCCCGGCTCCAGGGGGCGGCGCTGCGCTGGCTCTTCCAGGTGGGACACGCCCCCTTCGCTAGGCCACGCCCCCTTCCCGCCGATAAACCACGGCTGCTTCGCGTGAAGCCACGCCCACTTCTGCTTTAACCAACCCCCTCTAAGCCACGCCCCCTTTACATTAACTCACACATGCCTGGATAAAGCCCCGCCCCCTTCCCGCCGATAAACTACGGCTGCTTCGCGTTAAGCCACGCCCATGTCTGGTTTAACCACACCCTCTTTGGGTTAAGCCACGCCCCCTTTACATTAACTCACACATGCCTGGATAAAGCCACGCCCCCTTTGCATTAACTCACACATGCCTGGATAAAGCCCCGCCCCCTTTACATTAACTCACACGTGCCTGGATAAAGCCACGCCCCCTTCCCGCCGATAAACCACGGCCGCTTCGCGTTAAGCCACGCCCACTTCTGGTTTAACCACACCCCCTCTGGGTTAAGCCACGCCCCCTTTATGTTAACCTGCTCTGTTTTACAAAGCCACGCCCCTTTTAGCCCTGCTGCCTCCCAAAACCCCGCCCCTTTAAAAAGCCCCACCCCTTTCCCCATAGCCACGCACATTCCTGTCTTAGCCACGCCCCCTTAAGCCCCACCCC
>NW_015380082.1:0-1721 GCF_001522545.3 Parus major
AGGACAGTGAGAACGGTGAGGACAGTGAGGATGAGGAGGATGAGGCTGAGGACGGTGAGGATGATGATGAGGATGAGGACAATGAGAACAGGGAGGATGAGGATGATGATGAGGACAATGAGAACAGGGAGGATGAGGATGATGATGGTGAAGATGAGGACAATGAGAACAGGGAGGATGATGATGGTGAGGACAGTGAGAACGGTGAGGACAGTGAGGATGAGGAGGATGAGGAGGATGAGGCTGAGGACGGTGAGGATGATGATGATGATGATGAGGACAATGAGAACAGCGAGGATGATGATGATGATGGTGAAGATGAGGACAATGAGAACACTGAGGATGATGATGATGGTGAGGACAGTGAGAACGGTGAGGACAGTGAGGATGAGGCAAGTGAAGATGATGAGGATGGTGAAGATGAGGACAATGAGAACAATGAGGATGATGATGAGGATGAGGACGGTGAGGATGATGATGAGGATGAGGATGGTGAGGATGATGATGGGGATGGTGAAGATGAGGACAATGAGAACACTGAGGATGATGACAAGGATGAAGACAGTGAGGATGAGGAAGATGAGGAGGGTGAGGAAGATGAGGACAATGAGAACACCGAGGATGATGATGAGGATGAGGATGGTGAGAACGGTGAGGACAATGAGGATGAGGAAGATGAGGAGGATGAGGACAGTGAAGATGATGAGGATGGTGAAGATGAGGACAATGAGAACAATGAGGATGATGATGAGGATGAAGACAGTGAGAACGGTGAGGACAATGAGGATGAGGATGATGATGATGAGGACAATGAGGATGGGGACAACGAGGACAATGAGGATGATGATGAGGACAGTGAAGATGATGATGACAATGAGGACAATGATGAGGATGATGACAGTGAGGACAATGAGGATGAGGATGGTGATGATGATGAGGACAATGAGGATGATGATGAGGATGAAGACAGTGAGAACGGTGAGGACAATGAGGATGATGATGATGACGAGGACAGTGAGGACAGTGAGGATGAGGAATGGTGAGGACAATGAAGATGATGATGAGGACAGTGAGGACAATGAGGATGATGAGGATGAAGACAATGAGGACGATGACAATGAGGACAATGAGGATGAGGATGGTGAGGACAATGAGGATGATGATGAGGACAGTGAGGACGATGAGGATGAAGGTGATGACAGTGAGGACAACGAGGACAATGAGGATGATGATGATGAGGACAATGAGGATGGGGACAGTGAGGACAACGAGGATGAGGATGATGATGATGAGGACAGTGAGGACGATGACAGTGAGGACAATGAGGATGAGGATGGTGAGGACAATGAGGATGAGGATGATGAGGATGGTGAGGATAATGAGGATGATGATGATAACAGTGAAGACAATGACAGTGAGGACAATGAGGATGAGGACAGTGAGGATGATGACGAGGACAATGAGGATGATGAGGATGATGACAGTGAAGACGATGACAATGAGGACAATGAGGAGGATGATGATGATGATGAGGACAATGAGGATGGGGACAGTGAGGACAATGAGGATGAGGACAGTGAGGATGATGACGAGGACAATGAGGATGATGATGAAGATGATGACAGTGAGGACGATGACAGTGAGGACAATGAGGATGATGATGATGATGATGAGGACAGTGAGGACGATGACAGTGAGGACAATGAGGATGAGGACAATGA
>NW_015380083.1:0-1683 GCF_001522545.3 Parus major
GCGGGGCCGGGGGGGAGGGGCAGCCCGGAAGCGGAAGCGGAAGCCGGAAGCAGCGAGATCGAGTTGGTTTTCCGGCCTCACCCGCTGCTGGTGGAGAAGGGGGAGTACTGCCAGACACGGTGAGCGGCCTTCGGCCTCGGCCTCCTCATCCTTGTCCTCCTCATCTTCCTCTCCATCCTGCTCCTCTTCCTTTTCCTTCTCCTCCTCATCTTCCTCTCCTTCCTGCTCCTCTTCCTTTTCCTTCTCCTCCTCATCTTCCTCTCCTTCCTGCTCCTCTTCCTCTTCCTTCTCCTCCTCCTCATCTTCCTCTCCGTCCTGCTCCTCTTCCTCATCTTCATCTTCCTTTTCCTTCTCCTTGTTCTCCTCCTCTTTCTCATCTTCCTCTCCGTCCTCCTGTTCCTCTCCATCCTCTTCTTCTTCCTCATCCTCATCATCCTCATCTTGCTCTTCCTCATCCTTGTCCTCTTCATCTTCCTCTCCATCCTGCTCCTCTTCCTCTTCTTTCTCCTTCTCCTCCTCTTCTTTCTCATCTTCCTCTCCGTCCTCCTCTTCCTCATCTCCGTCCTCCTGTTCCTCTCCATCCTCTTCTTCTTCCTCATCCTCATCATCCTCCTCCTCTTCTTCTCCATCCTCATCATCCTCATCTTCTTCTTCCTCATCCTTCTCTTCCTCTTCCTCATCCTTGTCCTCTCCACCCTCCTCTTCCTCTCCATTCTCTTTTTCCTCATCCTCATCATCCTCCTCCTCTTCCTCTCCATCCTCATCATCCTCATCTTCTTCTTCCTCATCCTTCTCTTCCTCATCTTCCTCTCCATCCTGCTCCTCTTCCTCATCTTCATCTTCCTTTTCCTTCTCCTCCTCCTCCTCATCTTCCTCTCCGTCCTCCTCTTCTTCATCTTCGTCATCCTCTTCCTCTCCATCCTGCTCTTCTTCCTCGTCCTCATCGTCCTCCTCCTCTTCCTCTCCATCCTCATCATCCTCATCTTCCTCATCCTCATCCTTCTCTTCCTCATCCTTTTCCTCCTCATCTTCTTCTCCGTCCTCCTCTTCCTCTCCGTTCTCTTCTTCTTCCCCATCCTCATCTTCTTCCTCTCCGTACTCCTCTTCCTCATCCTCATCCTTCTCCTCCTTTTCCTTGTCCTCCTCATCTTCCTCTCCATCCTGCTCTTCCTCATCTTCCTCTTCTTCCTCATCCTTATCATCCTCATCTTCCTCTTCCTCATCCTCGTCCTCCTCATCCTCGTCCTCATCTTCCTTTCCAGCCTCCTCTTCCTCATCCTCATCATCTTCATCTTCCTCTCCAGCCTCCTCTTCTTCGTCTTCCTCATCCTCCTCATCATCATCCTTGTCCTCCTCTTCCTCATCCTCCTCATCCTCTCCATCCTCATCATCCTCGTCTTCCTCATGCTCATCCTCGTCCTCATCCTCTCTACCCTCCTTATCTTCATCCTCGTCCTCATCTTCATCACTCTCTTCTTCATCCTCATCCTCCTATTCCTCTTCTTCCTCATCTTTGACCTTTTCTTCTTCATCTTCATCCTCGTCTTCCTCATCTTTCTCCTCTACTTCATCCTCATCCTCATCCTCTTCCTCCTCTTCCTCTCCATCCTCATCTTCATCTTCATCCTCGTCATCCTCATCCTCCTCAGCCTCATCCTTGTCCTCCTCTTCCTCATCCTCTTC
>NW_015380084.1:0-1693 GCF_001522545.3 Parus major
CCATTTCCATCCCAGACCCCCCATTTCCATCCCCCAGACCCCATTTCCATCCCCCAGACCCCCCATTTCCATCCCCCAGGAGGGCAGTGGAGACCCCTTTCCATCATCCCACACAGGGGAAACCCCCTCCTCCATTCCCCAAGCTCCAGGGACTCCCCCACCTTCACTCCCCATACTTTGGAGACCCCCAAATCCAAGAGAGACCCCCCAGGACACCAAAGCCCCCCACCCTTCCCATGTTTTTGCTGCTCCAGGGCAGCTGCAGCCCCATCCTCGGCCTCCCTGGAGCTCCTGGCGTTGGCACCGAGCCCCCAGCACAGGAATTAAATGAACAATCAGCCAGAAATGCTGAATTTATTTCAAGATAAACCCAAACCCCAAACCCTGGGAGCTCCTGCAGGCACCACATCCATGCTGACTTTGGGAAGCCTTGAGTGGGGAGAGCAGGGAGGAGGATCAGGGGTTAAAAATTCCTCAAGGATCAGGGACACAGAGCCCCAAACTGTCCCCTCATGTCACTGTCCTGGGCCTGTTTGGGGTGGGTGATGAACGAGGTGTCCAACCCTGGGGCAGGAGGAACAGTCCAGAGCCCACGGGAAAGGAGATTCCAGGGGAGCATCCCAACATTTTTGTTGTTTTTAGGGATGGCATGGGAACATTCCAGAGTTTTTGTTGGTTTTAGGGACGCCAGGGGGTCATTCCAAGAGTTTTTGTTGGTTCTAGGGTTGTCAATCAAGCATTTCATTGTTTTTGTTTGGTTTGGTGTTGCCAGGGGAGCATTCAACCATTTTTTATCAGTTCTAGGGTTGCCAGGGGATAATTCCACTGTTTTTTATCAGTTCTAGGGTTGCCAGGGGATAATTCCACTGTTTTTTATCAGTTCTAGGCCCTAGAACTGATAAAAAATGGTTGAATGCTCCCCTGGCAACACCAAACCAAACAAAAACAATGAAATGCTTGATTGACAACCCTAGAACCAACAAAAACTCTTGGAATGACCCCCTGGCGTCCCTAAAACCAACAAAAACTCTGGAATGTTCCCATGCCATCCCTAAAAACAACAAAAATGTTGGGATGCTCCCCTGGAATCTCCTTTCCCGTGGGCTCTGGACTGTTCCTCCTGCCCCAGGGTTGGACACCTCGTTCATCACCCACCCCAAACAGGCCCAGGACAGTGACATGAGGGGACAGTTTGGGGCTCTGTGTCCCTGATCCTTGAGGAATTTTTAACCCCTGATCCTCCTCCCTGCTCTCCCCACTCAAGGCTTCCCAAAGTCAGCATGGATGTGGTGCCTGCAGGAGCTCCCAGGGTTTGGGGTTTGGGTTTATCTTGAAATAAATTCAGCATTTCTGGCTGATTGTTCATTTAATTCCTGTGCTGGGGGCTCGGTGCCAACGCCAGGAGCTCCAGGGAGGCCGAGGATGGGGCTGCAGCTGCCCTGGAGCAGCAAAAACATGGGAAGGGTGGGGGGCTTTGGTGTCCTGGGGGGTCTCTCTTGGATTTGGGGGTCTCCAAAGTATGGGGAGTGAAGGTGGGGGAGTCCCTGGAGCTTGGGGAATGGAGGAGGGGGTTTCCCCTGTGTGGGATGATGGAAAGGGGTCTCCACTGCCCTCCTGGGGGATGGAAATGGGGGGTCTGGGGGATGGAAATGGGGTCTGGGGGATGGAAATGGGGGGTCTGGGATGGAAATGG